>NW_027367982.1:0-53222 GCF_046119375.1 Phyllobates terribilis | reverse complement strand
GTTGGTTGTCAACTGCTGACAGAGTTCCGTGTCTCGGCTGCGTATGATGCGTTCTGGGATAGGAATCAGAGTGTGTGTCTTGGAAAGCTGAGGTCTGGCTCAAGCACAACACTCCTAGGCATTCGTTCATTTTGTGGTTGGTGTGCTCGGTCGGTTTATCTACCTATGACAGATTATTCTTTCTTGGTGTTGATCCGTGTTGTCGTCTATGTGAGTCGGCAGATGAGTCACATTCTCACCTCTTCTTTGAGTGTTCGGTTGTTCTGAGCGTCAAGCCAGGCGGTATGCACCAGGTTTCACATTCCTCTCACTTCTATCGATAGTACTATCGATGGTCTGGCTGGCGCGCGATCATGCACATGGAGGAGTTCTTGCTAGTGCTCAAACTTTTGCGCTTTCGGCGACGGTTTTACTTGGTTTGGAAGGCGCAGAATGCGCTTTTTTATAGCACATCCGGATTCCGGTTGAGGTCATTGTTAGACAGATTAGCATTCATGTTTTTAGACTTCTTTATGACATGATTCCTATTACTATGGTTGTTTCAACACTTGGACACTAGTTTGTTTATTATTTAGCAAAGTATGGATAGCCTGTGTGTTATACCATGTGTGGTCTTGGACATGGTTGTGATTTGAATTCCCCGTTTTTGGGACATGCCATTTATATTATTTACATTTAACAGAAAAAAACATATGAGATCCTAGGTAAATAAATCACCATGCATATATTAACATTATTTATATATTTTGGATGATCAATCCAATGCATTTTCAAATTAAAAGGGGTAGTCTTTCCGAATTGAATGATTTCCTAATTTTAAAATAATATAAATTGATTTGATATAGTGAAAGGTAAATGCCTAAGTTCCATTAAATCAAACGAACCAGATCTGTTGTTAGAAATAAATCAAGATGCGAGAGTTTGTTCAAAAATAAGGAAAGAAGTCAAATTTATCCGTCAGATTGTCAGGAATAATTGTAAGTGGATCTGCTTGTTTCAAAAAAAATAAGAATATCAATTATGAAGATTCGAATTTTTTAAATGAAAAAGAAACAAAATCAAATAATGGATAGCTCCAGCGACAACTCAGTAGAAAGCAACGCGCGCATGCCACCCCTTGAACCCCCCCCCCCCCCGAATTGAAATCGTACTGCATGGCCAAGGAATCATTCGAAGCCTTCGGTCCGAGCCCCCTTTCACCAAGGGTTTGCATTGTCTGCGTTATAAAACCCTTAACCAAGCACGAAACAAAAGAAGCCGGATGACCACCGAACCGTCTTCTTTTCCTCCATCACACAGTTGAAAGCAAAGCTAACTCGGCTTTCTCTGAACCGGGTTATTTTGTGCGTTCCTAATTTCGGAAATTCAATTCAGTATGTAAATATTTTTTTGTACATTTTTTGCGTTGCCTTTTTCTCTCTTGGTGTTTCTGTTGTCTATACACGATCATGTAACTCTAATACCTTCTTATCCATAAATGCTTGTTTCTTCTTCTATACTATCGTAGTTGTAACTTGTTGATGTTGCCTTCGGTACTGACCATCTGGGTCATGACCTTACTGCGTGCAAGGTCACATCAAATTCAATTCTATTACTCATATGACTTTGTAACCTCCACCAGGCAAGGTCACATCAGTATTGAGTTATTATAGAATATATCGTATGATACTTAGATTTTTTGTAACGCATCATTATGTTGCTTGTTTATGGTTAAATCTAGTTGACTCATCAGACATGACCCAAAGTTGTCTCATTTCAAATGATGAATACACGACTCATTTCAAATGAGCTATAGTCGACTCATTTAAACTATATATGTCACATTTTAAATGAGCTATATACGACTCTTATTAAAAACAATCGACTCATTTAATAGTTAACAACAGTCATCACTAGTAAACATAAGTGAAATAAAGTCCATAAGCCAATAATGAAACAACAATAGTGTAATGTCTGAACAGATAAACTAACTACTATGGCCCAGGTAGTAGTCAACACTTGAATCATACTTTTCCTTTTCTCAACCGATGTCTGATGAAGGAAATGTCAGATGTCATCCATGAGTATATATTCTTTCACCACCTACTCTAGTTCCTGCTCCGCAACCCGCTCGTGTTCCGCTGCCCGTCCTTGTTCCGTTGTCCGCTCATCTTCCATCCTGGAAACAATCATATTGTGATGCATGTTGAAGAGGTTGAGACTATAGAAGCTCCTCTCCTCTAAGAATCTGTATAATGTGAGTGATGTCACTAACTGAAGGAGCGCCACTAGAGATTACAGACTCAATATAGGCACTTGCCAACGCATTACGCTGCAAAAACAAATAAAATTTTGTTACATGAAAATTGAATTATACATTTCAAAACCTAAATCCAATAATATTTACATGTACCATGTGTGGTTCAAGACCGTAAGAGATATAATGAAGCATGGGATACTGATAAGGCTAAAAATCGTTATGCCTATCAAAGATACCCAACTTAACAAATCCACTAGTACAGCGGTAAGCAGGGGTCAAATCCCAAGAGAGCCAGAACGTTAGTTTATTTCCTATGGTGCTACCAAGTAGTAACAATGGGGGGGGGGGTTTATGTGTAAAGCAAATGTAAAAGCAATGTTGATTGGGTTGTAAACAATTATGATTATGGAGCTCACTCCTTCTAGCATCAGCGCATTATTCAATTGGAATGTTGATCATCGAATTCTATTAATTTATATTCTGAATTGGTTAATTTGGTTGTCCTACTTTGTTCGTAAATAGCAACTAGTCCAAATAGTCCTAGAAACCTTTATTGTAAGCAATAACCAAGGAAATCCCAAGGTTCAAAAGCACAACAACATTAAGATCAAAGATAAGTAGGCCTATGCAATACCATTGGGAAATAGCCGTATACTCGACACAGGTTTATAATCTCTACACAATAAGCACTCGCAAATAGTATATGCAAATTCTGCTCGCTAGCTAAAGACAAGACTTTTCAAATCGATTTATCAAGCCTAGAATTATGATGGATAATAATTAACCTAGTTTGCAACCTAGATAAAATCAAGATCAATCAATAGATCAATAAAGAACAAGAGATCATAAAACAATCCTGAAATTAACTTTAGAAAATAAACATAAGAATTCTCACAACAAACCTAAAATAATGGCTCCAGCCTAAAGAGTGAACTAGAAAGAATTTGCCAGACATATCCATTCGAAAGCAATGAATAATATGGATGAATTATGGGAAAACAAACCAAGGAAGATGGTGAAGATGGAAGAAAGGTGGAAGCTTTCTCTGGCTGCTGCTGAATTCTCCTAAGAAAATGAATGATGAAGTAAAGATGATTCTAACCTAATTTCTAAGGCTTATATAGTCTCCAATAAAATGGAATAAAAATAAATGCAAATAAATAAAAAGATATGGAAATAACTGATGAAATCTCGATCAAATCTTCAATTAATGGGTCGTCCATGTCCGCGTCACGATCGTGACACAGGGGTCGCGATCGTGACTTTGCACCAGTTCTCCGGTCCGTGGATGGTCGCGATCGTGATAGAGAGTCGCGATCTGACATATCAACTGCGGCCAAGTCGTGATCGTGACATATCTGTCTCGGTCGTGACAGTTTCAACTAAGGCTGAATCGCGCTTTTGCAGAAAAGTGACGTTCGTAGAATTGCCATAACGTTTGGATCAAAACTCCGATTGTGCTCATCTTTTGAGGTAATTAAGTAGACTTCAATATCTACCACCTCGAATTGTAATGACCTCAATCGGACATCGGATCAGATAGAACGAGCCATATGAACTCAGCTCAATATCTTAGCACTTCTTCTCCTCTCTTCAATGGTCGAAGTGCGTCTTCTACCAGCGTCGAGGCAGCTCGGCTTCACCTATCGGCTTCTCCTTGGGTGTAGGTGTGGTATACCTCCTCTAGTTCCATCCTGAATTCACT
Organism: Phyllobates terribilis; assembly: GCF_046119375.1. Taxonomy (NCBI): domain Eukaryota; kingdom Metazoa; phylum Chordata; class Amphibia; order Anura; family Dendrobatidae; genus Phyllobates; species Phyllobates terribilis. The sequence goes on along the minus strand of NW_027367982.1, from coordinate 49,278 downwards.
AAAAGTGAGCACAACCGGGATCTCCATGATAAAATCACTCAAAACCGCTTACGAGCATCCCGCTAATCCACAAATGAACTCCAAACCGGATTTCGGGAATACCACTCGTTAAGCACCTAAACACCACTAATCCTAATCTAATAGTCTCTAGTTAACACCATATAATAAGCTCCTATCAAACTTCCCCACACTTAAACCTTGCTCGTCCTCGAGTAAGCAAAATAAAACTCACTCCTCCTATAAGCACAAAGGTCTGCAGTAAGTGTAGAGACAGTCTGCTAGCGACTATACTTCGAACTCCAAGTGTAAGACGAGCACTACCTAAATCGATCTATCTTCTTATCTCTCCGAGATGACCTACCCAAATACCTCCCGTATGTCTCCACTTCATATGTCACCACTCCATACAATAATAAAATTGAACCAAGTGATGCGCAATAAAGCACAAGTGGACATACTAATCTCCTCTAATGGTAAGGGTACATAAATAATTATAATAAAGATAAAAATCGAGTCTCCCACTCGCTTATAGACTTCTTATACCTCCTCTTCAATCAATGTCCTAAACCACTAATCAATGTAATCAAACCATACATCACAACCATCAATCCTAATCAAGAAATTTGCATAGCACAATCACAACAATATGCATCCAACTCCAAGGAATGGAAATCTAATCCTAGAATCTAATACAACCGCCAATAATGTGTAACAAATCTGATGAAATATTGAAAGGGTGAGCATGCAAAGTATGGATATCAATAAGTTCAAAAACAGAGGAATAAAAGGCTAAATACTAACTTCTTATCCCTCCTTGGTGAATCCTAAAACCCGAGACATCCTTCAACTCCCTTCCTATGTCTCCGACGCCAATAAATAATGCAATCAAATAAATAATCACAAACAATGTAATCCGACTCCTTTCGGGTTTTCACCAAAATTCTAAAGTGGTAGGAACTATTTTTTCTCTTCTTATTTTATTTTTATTTTCAGGCACCCACCTTTTCCTTTTTAATCCATTTTTACATGCCTGGTTTTTTATTATTTTTATTTTATTTTTATTTTATTTTTGTTGGAGCCCCCTTTTCGATCCAATCACTTTTTACTCTCCAGGGTGTTTCTAATTTTTTTCTTTTTTCTAAATAACAATAATAAAGAAAAGGTTCTGGAAATATCTGGTATAGACTCGATACAAAACAGCAAAACACATCATCAAAGACTCAAAAACATAAAGCAAACATCAGCATGAATAGCAAAAAGCAGCACCAAAAACAGCAGCATAGCAAACACCTCGACAAGTCGACTCCTCTCCCCGCACTTGAATCGCACATTGTCCTCAATGCAGCAAAAGAGGACGCCAAAACAAGGGAAGGAGAAGAAGATCCGTGGATTGCTGAAGTGTTGTTTCGGCCGTGATAAAGTGTCACGATCGTGACATGATTAGTTGTGGTATGGGATTGGCATTGTGCCTCCTCCGCTGACCTCCTGATGCTAGTTCCACGAATTGCCTGTAAAATAAAACAAAAAAAACAAAACAATATAATGGGAGAAACGTCGGTAATGATCCCGCGGTTGCCTCACGATCAGCGCCTTAGTTAACGTCGCGGCACGACGTAGAATGATTCAACCAGCATCTTTCGGTCCTTTGGAACCTCCGATTTTAGAATCTCTTGTATGAACCATTTCTGTAAAGGTTTGAACTAGACCATTCACCTCTGTGACTCTCCACCTTTGCTTCACTTTTTCTTCTTACTTTCCCCACACTTAGACTCAGCTTGGGGCTGTGCTTTTGCTTTCTTTGTAACCTGCACAACAGTACTAGCATGTTTCTTGCCCTGTGTAGTTAGAGACGTGGGGCTACCGCCCAAAACAGAATTAGGGAGCGGGGCGTGCATTGTCTGAACATAGTTCGGGGGGTTTAACAACCTTTATCAATAGAAAACACTGAGCTATCATCTGGGGTTGTGTCGTAGCTTCATAAATTTTGAAACATAACAACATCCCCGTCAAACTCGAGTGTAAGTGCTCCGGTGTCTAGATCTACTTTAGTTTTGGTTGTACTCATAAAGGGTCTACCCAGAAGGATAGGTGCAGCCTGCGCATCATAATTCATAACTAACACATAGAAATCCGCAGGAAATACAAGGTTATCCACCATAACCAACACATCTTCGACTAACCCTTTTGGATAAAACCATAGACCTGTCAGCTAGCTGAATTACAATTCTTCTTTCATTCAGGGGTCCTAGTCCTACCGACTATATAAGTGAATACGACAGAACATTAATAGAAGCACCCAAATCTAGCATGGCCCTATCAATTTTGGTCTTACCGATAGTACAAGGAATACTGACCATACCTGGATCCGAGCACTTAGTCACTATCTTCTGCTGGATGGTTGCGGAAACTCTCCTGCTTACCTGCACCTTTTGTTTCCCTTTCAACTTCTAATTCCTCTTCATGGTGCAGAGCTCCTTCAAGAACTTAGCATAGCGTGGAACACACTTGAAGAGTTTAAGCAAAGGGATGTTCACCTCGCACTTACTAATATTTCGAAGATTTCCTTGTCGTTCGCAGGTCTGCACATGTCTTTCAATGCCTCTGGGAATGGTGCAGGGTTTCTCATAGTACAGCAGGAAAGTTGGGTCTCACATAGTTTTCTTGTCTTAGCTTGAAGCCGCTTCTGTCCTCATAATCGCCGTCGACATTCTGCGGTTGGAGTCACGAACATCAGCACTGAGTCGTGGTCGACATGTTTGGTCACGATTGTGATGGTGACAACTGGGGCTTAGTCGCGATCGTAACGTTGTGTAACGGTCGTGATCCATTTCGAAATTTTTCGGAAACCACAATACCGTCATCTCGGTCATGATAACTTGTCTCAATCATGACGTCTCTACTGGGGCAAAGTCGTGATCTTGATACCCCTCTCTCGGTCATGACATTCGCTCAGGTTCCTTCTCTGGGGACAAATCTCGACCGTGACACCCCTGTCTCGGTCGTGATAGCTGTTCAGACTCTTTTCGCATCAGCTCTTCTTCTACCTTTTCATCTAGTGTTCGTCCACCTCGTATCGTGATGGCCCTTACATTTTCTCTCGGAGCTGCTACAGTTTGCGACGGTAACTGCCTAGCTCTGCTGCGTTAAATTATTGACTGCCTCTTCTATCTGTGTGGCCTGTTTCTCTAGATTCCTTATGCTCGATTCGGTCATTTGGACATGAGTGGTGAAGCGCTCGGTCAAAGATCTGAGAATTTCCTCTATATATGGTTCTTAACGCTTTGGTTGGTATGGAGCGCGGTAGTGGTTATTGTATTGATGATGTTGTTGATTCTGTCCACCAGCCGGCTCGCTCCATCTAAAACCAGAATGATCATTGTCTCTCGGACTATAGTTGTTGTTATTATTTTCTCTCTGATTATAGTTGTTGTTGTTGTTCTCGTACTAAGGTCTGGGAGGACCAAAACCTCCCACAGCATGCACTTCAGCAATAGTTTGATCTTGTAGTTGCGGGCACACATCAGTGTGATGACTGTCATCTGCGCAAATACCGCATAGTCGTGTTGGTTGTTGATTTCCAATGGCGATACTCTTGATCATACTTTTTAGTTCAGCAAGTTCGTTCTTCCATTCAGGATCTCCGGAGCTCACAGCATTGGCTCCTCTCTTTGTATACGTCCTCCCAAAACTTCTAGTTCCTTCAGCAATTTCGTTTAGTCGGACTCTGGCTTCGGCAGGAGTCAAATTCAGCACACTCCCATTGAACGCAACGTCTACTAGCCTTCTCTCATTATCAAGTAACCCATTGTAAAGGTGGGTCACCAAGTCTTTCTCCTCGAACCCATGGAATGGCTAGCTAGCGCATAATCTCATGAATCTCTCCACGTAATCGTACAGCGATTTGTCATCGTGTTGCTCCACCATAGCAATCGCCCTTTTCAAGGCAACCACCTTCTTGGACGGGAAATACTTACTAAGGAAGGCTTTGTGTAGCTTATCCCAAGTGTCGATACTCCCGGTGGGCAGGAAATAGTACCATTGTCGCGCGTTGTCCTTTAATGTAAGACCAAATGCTCTGATCTTAATCTTCTCATCGGTGACGTTACTCGGCTTGCTGCAGCTGCAGATGTCGTGAAACTCACTTAGATGCATAACCGGGTCTTACCCAACCAGGCCATGGAACTTTGGTAGCAGATTGATGAAACCAGTCTTTAACTCGAATGTAACGCCAGCATTCAGGGCAGGCAGCGTTGCTCCCAGGTGTTGTTGCATCAGATCTGGGTCCGTAAGTTCTCGCAACGTTCTCGCACATTGATTCAATCACATGATTCTGTAGAGATTGTCGCAGGTTGCGTAGGTGCGTCCGCTCTATCTCTTGATTTAAATCAAGCAAATTTGAATTAATAGCGCGAGTGTGGACCATAAGATAAGTCCACACTAGAGTAGTAAGACAAAAAAAACTATAACAGTTGGCTCCCAGAAAACGGCGCCAAAATTTGATGGTGCTACCAAGTAGTAACAATGGGGAGTTTTATGTGTAAAGAAAATGTAAAAGCAATGTTGAAATGGGTTGTAAACAATTATGATTATGGAGCTCATTCTTTCTAGCATCAGCGCAATATTCAATTGGAATGTTGATCATGGAATTCTATTAATTTATATTCGGAATTGGTTAATTTGGTTGTCCCTACTATTTGTTCGTAAATAGCACCTAGTCGAAATAGTCTTAGAAACCCTTATTGTAAGAAATAACCAAGGAAATCCCAAGTTTCGAAAGAACAATAGCACAAAGATCAAAGACAAGTAGGCCTATGCAATACCATTGGAAAATAGCTGATACTCAACACAGGTTTATAATCTGTACACAATAAGCACTCGCAAATAGTCTATGCAAATTATGCTCGCTACCTAAAGACAAGACTTTTCAAATCGAATTATCAAGCCTATCAATATGATGGATAATAATTAACCTAGTTTGCACCCTAGATAAAATCAAGATCAATCAATAGAATCAATAAAGCACAAGAGATCATAAAACAATCCTGAAATTAACTTTAGAAAATAAACATAAGAATTTTCACAACAAACCTAAAAAATGGCTTCAGCCTAAAAGTGAACTAGAAAGAACTTAGCCAGACATAGCCATTTGAAAGCAATGATAATATGAATGAATTATGGGAAACAAACCAGGGAAGATGGTGAAGATGGAAGAAAGGTGGAAGCTTCTCTGGTTGCTGCTGAATTCTCCTAAGAGAATTAATGATGAAGTAAAGATGATTCTAACCTAATTTATAAGGCTTATATAGTCTCCAATAAAAGGGAATAAAAATAAATGCAAATAAATAAAAGATATGGAAATAACTAATAAAATCTCAGATCAAATCTTCAATTAATGGTCGTTCGTGTCCGCGTCACGATCGTGACACAGGGGTCGCGATCGTGACTTTTCTCAAGTTCTCCAGTCCGTGGATGGTCGCGATCGTGATAGAGAGTCGCGATCGTGACATCTCAACTGCGGCCAAGTCGTGATCGTGACATATCTATCTCGGTCGTGACAGCTTCAACTGAGGCTGAATCGCGCTTCTGCAGAAAAGTGACGTTCGTAGAATTTCCATAACTTTTGTCTCACAACTTCGATTGCGCTTATATTTTGAGTTAATCAAGTATACTTCAATATCTACCTCCTCGAATTGGACATCGGATCAGGGAGAACGAGCCATCTGAACTCAGCTCACTATCTCAGCACTTCTTCTCTTCTCTTCAATGGTTGAAGCGCGTCTTCTACAAGCGTCGAGGCAGCTCGGCTTCGCCTCTCGGCTTATCCTGGGGTGTAGGAGTGGTATACCTCCGCTATCTCCATCCCGTATGCACTAAAAGTGAGCACAACCGGGATCTCCATGATAAAATCACTCAAAACCGCTTACGAGCATCCCGCTAATCCACAAATGAACTCCAAACCGGATTCCAGGAATACCACTCGTTAAGCACCTAACACCACTAATCCTAATCTAATAGTCGCTAGTTAACACCATAGATTAAGCTCCTATCAGATACTGCACCACGTTGGACGAGTGGAGATACAGATGAGAGATTTGGAAGAACCAATCCAAATACTCGTCGTCCAAATCTCATGTTTGATGCGCTATAGGGATCTCGAATAAGTATGGACATAGATGGTGCTTTTTATCATCCCAATTGTTCTAAGAATCGTCAAAGATGAGTTCATACTTGTTCTTATGCCGGAAATATCAAAATGAGGTCTAACGGGTGACTCTGTTGACGTCTAAACTGTCGTAGCACCTTGTACGCCATGTACGGCTCAGTATACTTAAGTAACCGTATCGTCCCACTATATCTAGACGAACGATACATAACCTCAAATAACTCTAACATACAACATACACCGAATCTACAAATTATTAACTATATTAATAATACTCAACATGTAAATATATATTAAACATAGATATTTTGTTAATGTGTACATCACCTGGCATGTATGCCTATAAAACATGACAATAATGAAGCCCATTCGACTTCAGTTGTCTACTTGGGTGTTGAATCTTGTAACGCAAAGCACGTTGGTCAACATCAAAAGTGTTGGGCAACGGATTCGGGTTGTCCGGGAAATGTGTGAAATATGTATATATCCACATCTTCAACGTTAATGCAACAAAATTTTACTTTAGCTTCTAATACACAGGAATTAAGCATGAACTAAACAAAAAATAATTATATGTAATTTTAGAAGATTTGAGCACCCGCCTACACTCCTAGAACCTCTACAAACCCCTAAAAGCCCAATGAAGCTGAAAATTTCAACTCATTTGTTATGAGTTGATTTTTGGCTCATTGGTTTTGACAAGACCACGTGATTTATTTATTTATTTCATTTTTCAGAAGGTAGACCCATGACTCCCCAACTAAAGCAATAAAGCCCGAAAAACTCAAAAAAGCCAAAAAATCAACTCATTTGTTATGAGTTCAGTTTTGCTTATTAGTTCTAAGTAGAATCTCAACTCATCAGTTATCAGTCAAAATATTTAGGCCCAAAACATGTCGAACGACCCAACAGTCCAAAAAAACTATTCTTGACTCATTTATTATGAGATGACTAAATTATTATGTGTTGACTCAATTATGTGTTGGCCCAAAACATAATGCGCTTGACTCAATTATTATGTGTTGACTTTGGTTCCATAATATATTATTTCTGGTTCAAATGTTGGTATTAAGGTTCAAACCCGTTTGGATGTATTAAACCCGGTTTGATAATATTAAACCCGGTTTGAAGTTGTTCAACTATCGACTCATATCAAACGAGTGAAGTAATCCACATTTTTTAAATTTAGTTCGACTCATTTGATATGAGCCAAAAACGGATTGCAACTTCCAAAAAATGGAGTGTGTCATTGTTGTCGTAACATTAGATGAAATCAACCCAAATTAAATGAAATCTACCACTTTTCATCTACTGGTTTCCGGACAGTGTTTTGAGAAAAAATTCATCTAATACTCTCACATTCCTCTTTTCATCTACCTTTTAGAATTTCATCTAAATTCTTTCATCTCATATTGTTGAAAATTTTCATATGATTTTCTTTCCACAAATTTCATCTAACTTTCATTTCATCTACCTTTTATCATCTACATTAAATTTATTTCATCTAGGTGTTGTTAAACTCTTCTTATTCGATAGGCACATCAAACTTAGAAACTCTTCTTTGCCATTTTTGTTCTTATACTATCGATATAGAGTTTTAAGAGTCTGGTTAGAAAACCTTATTAAAGTCTTAGGAGTACAACCGTTCTCTAAAATTTCTAGTCTGTAATGAATGAAACTCATTTTTTATCAATATAATTCTGGCTTTTCTTAAATATGATTATCTAATAATCTTAGCGATTTAGTGAACTGTTCTAGTTTCAGATTCTCTCATGTGTTCTGTGAAGTCAACCAAATTGTTGACTAAGTAGCAAAGCTCGGCCTGCTGAAATCTCATAATGTTTGAAAAGACGATTTATATCTCGCGCTCTCATCCGAAAAGATACTCTCTAGACTGGTCATACTCAAGATCTTTTACGACTGATAGGACCAGTCGTTAGATAGTCTGGTCAAATTAATCCCTTTTACTCCTCTACTAAAGTAAAGTGGCAAGTCGGGGTTGAATCCCACAGGGAACCGAAGGTATTCAATTCTTAAGGTATTAGAACGACTAACTAATGAAAGGTAAATACTTGGGAGATTATGAAAACTGATTTTGTTGTTTTGAGTAATTGGTACTTCATATGGTTGGTCTAAACTTCTAGCCTGATTCAATGATCCTAGGTTCCTTCTATTCGGTTTCGATCTCTATTCCTAACTCCTTATGTCTTCTAAATTTCCCTAATCCATGTACTAATATTGTTGATTAGATCAACTAGTCCTAATAGTGTCTTGTGTATCAAGACTAAATTCTAGACAACATTAAGTTCGAAGGTATATTGCCCTTGGCGCCTATAACTCATTAATCTCCCTATCCTACGAGTCCAACTAGTCAAAGTAGAGATTCGTACTACTAAGCATGCAAGGTTCTCCAACTAGGATAAATCAGGCCATAGCAATATTAAATCGAACTAACAACCTAGGTGATCAATCTAGAAAGTGCATTCAATTCAATAGATAATAGACGGAAGAGATTAAAGCAATAGAGACATAATTATATAAGAACCAAGGATAAGACTCTCACATTGAATCAGCCTAGAGACGTGAACCAACCACACAAAGTCAAAGTAGATTACTTCTGGCTCATTGCTAATCACCTAGTGTAATTCTGAAAATTAGAATAAAGTGTGTTTAGGGAGAGGCAACCTCTCCCTATTTATAAGAAATGAGTAGTTAACCCTAAATGAGAACGCTATAATGTGTTATGTGGAAACCCAGCCTGAAATACATGGAAATCCTAGGTAAAAAGCCCACTTAAAGTCTCGGAGCTAGGGCTTCTCGCGGCGCAGCAGAGGTGAAGGTGCGGGCTTGCATGTGTCGGTGCAATCGCGCCACCCTTAGAAGGTTATGCGCAGTCGCGTCATTTCTAGCACGGTCGCGCCTCTATGTGGCTCGCCTTGGCTGGATGCGCGAGCTAGGTGCCGGTGTTCCCAAGGAAAAAGTGCCCTTTTCCGCCTCTTCTTCACTTGTGTTTGCTTCATGCCTCCCGCGTCTTCTCCCCTTGTGCACATGATCCTCGTGTTTGTACTATTTTCTCCTTGATGTCGGGATTATGGCAATATGCTCCTCTTGGTGCTAAATCCCACTCTAAATGGTGTACGAAATGCCGCCAATCATACCCCCACACTTGAACTATTGCTAGTCTTGAGTAAAGTATAGCTGACTCTTGGCGGGCTCAGTGAGTATGGTGGTAAGATCCGAGTGGTGATTGATCAAATTCTGGCTTTTGGTACCTAGCATCACAGAACAACGGGCGTAGATTCCGACTCCAAACACAAACTTCAAAGTAATGCATTTAACCTTAGCTAGACTCTTACTATGGTACCTAGTATCCCCCAATATTTGAACTATGCTAACCCCTACGCATATGCAATCACCTAAATCTCCAAACTATACCGAAAAGATATCTATTCAAGTGACATATGAATGTGAATAACGAAAGATTAAACAAAAGACTATGGCTCGTCCTAACATGGTTCCTACTTATGATAATTCTGCACACGTTCCAGTATTGTTGTAAGCAGCCATCAGCCACACTTTGCTCAAGTAATACCAAATGCATTTTTCATTTCTCTCTTTTATCCTAGTACATTTTTTTCTTTTTACACCTTTACATTTAGGTGCAAGGTCCGTCCATTTTATGGTCCAGACTAACTTTATTGTGTTACTAGTTCGAACCTGTCCATTTTATGTTCCAGGCTACTATGAGACTCTTTTGCTTAATAGATCATGGAGGATCGATCCCTCAGTTATTTTTCACACCTTGACATCACGTTCTCTTCCGATTTTCTTTTACTAGGAGCTCACCACCTTTATACCTTTTGTTTTTATTTTTCATGCAAAAGGACAGGAACAATTTATTATGACATAAAGTGAAACAAAAAAAGGTGGTGATTATGCAATCTTTAAGAAGGTTCAAGTGCGTCCTAATCACAATCCACTGGATCAAGCCTAAGTCCTCTACCTAATCCATCATATCCTCACCATATAAACTCGAGGTATCAACATCTAAGGCATAGTAAGAAAATTTAAAGATCATGCATCTTTGTAGAAGTTAACAACGTCACAAACAATGGGAAAAACTATGGATACCGAATCTTAAAACTCAAAAAAAGGGGGAAAATTGACTAAAAATTTTAAATGCATGGATATGCAAGGCTAATCCCCTCCCACACACTTAAACTTCAAAATGTCCTCATTGTGAAACAATGACACATATAACTTAGGTGGGTAAAAAGAAATGACCTCTTTGCAGGGTTGTCTCCCGGTCAGTGCCTTTGTTTAACAACGTTGGCTCGACGTACCTCTCTCTCAGCCTGCTTCGACCAATCTCTTGGTCAGCTCGTCCTTCCGTATCCAGTATTGATTTGTTCCTTCTCTCACAGCCTGTTGCTTGTCGTATCCCTTCTTCTTCACCACGTAGTGTCCCGGCGGTAACTCAGACGTTACTTTGGGTACCTGAAATATTGGTGCAAGAAAAAGAGGGATTGATCCTTCTATATTAGCATAGGGGGACCACCGACCAATGCTTGCTCTATCCTATCAACATCCCTTTCAGGATCCACTACCTTAATGGAAAAAACCACTTGCAGCCTCATCTCCAGACTCCTTGTCACTACCTATGTCAAATCTCACTACATCCCCATCAAACTCCAAAGATAAAGTCCCTCTCCCTAGGTATATTTTAGTGTCCGTTGTTCTCATAAATGGTCTTCCTAATAGTATAGGTACACCATCTCTATCATTTTCCATGTCTAGTACATAAAAGTATGTAGGGAAGAAAAGCCTATCTACTTTAACCAGCACATTCTCTACAACTCCCCTAGGGCGAACAGTCGACCCATCAACTAATTGGACTATAATATTTGTTTCATTTAGAGGTCTGAGTCCTAATTGCTGGCATAGAGAGTACGGGAAGATATTTATAGCGGCCCCTAGATCTAACATATCATGGTCAAAATTAGTGTTGTTGATTTGGCAAGGGACAGTGACCATACCTGGATCGTTGAACTTGCGAGGCATGCACTGTTGGTAGATAGCGAATACTCTTTCTCCGGCCGCTACTCTGCTGCTTTCTTTCTTCTTTTGCCTTTTTTTTACCGTGAAAAGCACCTTGAGGAACTTTGCGTAAAGCTGTATACTTTGCACTAGTTTCAGTAGGGGGATATTCGCAACACATTTATTGAAAATTTTGAACAGCTCTTTGTCGTCCATTGGCCTTCTAGTATCCTTACGTGCTTTTGCGAATCGGGTCGGAGGCTTCTCTGAACCGAGCAGAGGGAAATTCGGCCGAATGTAGTTGATCTGGCGGAGCTTGAAGTCGCCTCTTGGATTGTTTAATTCTTCTTCCTCGATCGGAACTTTTTTCTCCTCTTTTTCCCTCTCGGCCTCGTCACCTTCTGCAGATAGTAGGGCACGCACGCGCTCAGACAGGCACGGTCTCACTTCTATCTCAGTGTCCAGGGCGCGATTGCGCTCGGGAGGGTGCGGTCCCGTCTGGTTTCAGAAATCAGGATTGTCAGCACGCGGTCATGTGCCGAGGTGGCGCGGTCGCGCGGTCCTCCAGAGTGGGGTACGCGGGCGCGCTGGTTAGTGCGCGATCACGCATCGGCTTCTGTAAGGGGCCCGCGGTCGCGCATTTCCATGCGCGGGGCGCGCCTCTGACAAGTCTTGTACTTTCTCTTCCTCTTGTCTTGACTTCTTCTCGGTGTTCTTACTTCTTCTCGGTGTTCTTACCACTTCTCAACACCATTGCGCTAACATTCTTCAAGTTCTGACTCGTGCTTGCCACGTTCTGGTTCGGGTTCACCACCGTCTGGGCCGGTAGTGAATTGGAGTTCTTTTGCGCTAGCGTCGAGACGATTTGCGCTATCTACCCCATTTGAACCTCTAGATTCTTTAGCATCGAGTCGCTATAATGGGCAGTTAACCCGAGTGTGGTGACGGGCCTTTCCAAATCCTTAATCATATCCATCGTCGGAGCTCCTTAATTCTAGGGCTGCACATCCGGTCCAACCCGGTGGACCGGATTTTCTAAAAAATGCAACCCGTAGACCGGACCGGTCCGGATTGGCCGGGTCTGGTCCGGACTGGCGGACCGGATTTTTGTGAAAGCATGACCGTAGACCAGACCGGAAAAACCCAGAATTTTATTGGATTTAAACTATATTTTTTTCATAAAAACGCGCTACGGTTGGAAAAATTTACACATCCGGGTTATCCGGTCCGGACCGAAAAAATCCGGGTCCGACCCGGACCGGACCGGACCGCAACCCGCAAATTTCTAAAAGGATGACCCGGGGACCGGACCGGTACCGGTCCGGTCTTGACCCCGACCCGGTTTTTCGGGTCCGAGTTTCCGGTCCGGACCATTTTTGTGCAGCCCTACTTAATTCTGTTGTTGCTGCTCACGAGGTCTCCACCTCTGGTGATCCTGCTGGTAACTTGATTGAAAATTATGTTGATTCTGCCATGGACGAGGAGGTCCATATCCTCCCATCGTGTTCACTTCCGCAACCGTATCCTCCATATGCCTCCGAATGGTGACCGGTACTTGCACAAATACCGCAGAGTCGCATGAGGCGCTGCTCTCCTATAAGCACCAACTTTGTGAGCATCTTCTTGATTTCGGCTAACTCCATAGTCAAGCTTGATCCTTTTATGCTTGAGTTCACGGCGTTGACAAACCTCGTGGTGTATGTCCTTCCGAAGTTCCTTGTGCTCTCAGTCATATCTTGCAACTTGTACATCACGTCCTCCATGGTCATATTAAGAACACTTCCTCCACACGCTGCGTCTACAATCCTTCTCTCATTAGACAGCAGCCCTTGAGTGAGAAACAGCACTAGGTCCTGCTGTTCATAGCCATGGAAAGGGCAATGCGCATAGCCCTTTGAACCTTTCTAAGTAATCGTATAACGACTCTCCTTCCTTTTGTTCCACCTGCGCAATCTCCCTCTTCATAGTGTTTGCCTTCTTTACCAGAAAGTACCGGTTGAGAAACTCTCGGTGCAACTTCTCCCAGCTATCAATAGTTCCAGTAGGGAGGTGGTAGTATCATGCTCTTGCTGTATCCTTCAAGGTAAAGCCGAAAGCCCTCATTTTGATTTGTTCATCCGACACATTGTCTGGCTTCATCGTCATACAAATGTCGTGGAATTAGTTGAGATGCATAATAGGGTCTTCTGCGGGCATCCCATGGAAGGTGGGGAGTAAGTTGATCACTCCGGACTTGAGTTCGAATGTCACCCCTAGCTTGAGTGGTGGTAGAATCACCGCTTAAGGCTGCTGCATCAAGTTGGGAGTAGCGCACTCCCGCAACATCCTGTTTCCAGCGAGGTTATTCCTCTGCGCATATGCTTCAAGAAATTGATTCATGAGCACTCAATTGGCTTCCAGGTCTTCCTGTGCTTGTGTCGGTACCTCATTGTTGACGGGAAGGTTTCCCTATTGCATCGTTTCAGTGGCTCTCTCTCTTAGTCTTCTTCTAACAATATGTTTGATTTCTGGAATAAGCTCAGCAAGAAAAGGATTAATAGCGCGGGTACTGACCATGCACTATTCAGACCCGCAGTTAATCAAGATAATACCGTAAGAAAAGAAAATTGGTTCCCTGGAAATGGCGCCAATTGACAGGACCGGTCGTTAGGCAGTTTGGTCAAATTAATCCCTTTTACTCCTCCAATAAAGTAGAGTGGCAAGTCATGGTTGAATCCAACAGGGAACCAAAGATATTCAATTCTTAAGGTATTAGAACGACTAACTAATGAAAGGTAAATACTTGGGGGATTGTGAAAACTAATTTTGTTATTTTGACTAATTAGAAAAATACTTCATATGGTTGGTCTAATCTTTTCGCCTGATTCAATGATCCTAGGTTCCTTCTATTTGAGCTTTATGTTTATTCCTAAATCCTTTATGTCTTCTAAATTACCCTAATCCAAGTACTAATATTGCTGATTAGGTCAACTATTCCTAATAGCGTCTTGTCTACCAACCTAGCCTTGAAACTATCAAGACTAAATTCTAGACAACATAAGTTGCATGGATAAATAGGAAGGTATATTGCCCTTGGCACCTATACCTCATTAATCTCCCTATTCTACGAGTTCAACTAGTCCAAGTAGAGATTCGTACTACTAAGCAAGCAAGGTTCTCCAACTACGATAAACCAGGCCCTAGCAATATTAAATGAAACTAACAACCTAGGTGATCAATCTAGAAATTGCATTCAATTCAATAAATATTACGCGCAAGAGATTAAAGAAATAGAGACATAATTATATTAAGAACAAAGGATAAGAACCTCACATTTATCATCCTAGAGGCACGAACCAACCACACAGAGTCAAAGGAGATTACTCCTGGCTCATTGCTAATAACCTAGTGTAATTCTGAAAATGAGAATAAAGTGTGTTTAGGGAGAAGAAAAGCTCCCCTATTTATAGGAAATGAGTAGCTAACCCTAAATAAGAACCTTAAAATGTGTTATGTGGAGCCCAGCCCGAAATACATATAAAACTTAGGTAAAAAGTCCACTTAAAGTCTCGGAGCTAAGGCTTCTTGCGGCACAAAAGAGGTTAAGGCGTGGGCACGCATGAGTTGGCGCGATCGCGCCACCCTCAGAAGGTGGTGCACTGTCGCGTCATGTCTGGCTCGGTCGCGCTTCTGTGTGGCTCGCCTTGGCTGGATGCGCGAGCTAGGCGAGAACGCGCCCGGGGCAAAAAGTTCCCTTTTCCGCCTCTTCTTCACTTGTGTTTGCTTCCTGCCTTCCGCGTCTTCTCCCTTTTGCACATAATCCTTGTGCTTGTACTCTTTGCTCCATGATGTCGGGATTATGGCAATATGCTCCTCTTGTGGCCTTTTATGCCTATAGTTGGTGCTAATTCCCACTCTAAATGGTGTACGAAATGTCGCCAATTATCAACATACTAATTATTTCCTTTACTAAACGAAGACATGATACAACAACTTTGTCCTTTTTCCTCATTCCTCTCTAAGGATATAATTTTTCTAAAAGATCGATGCTATAAATTGGTAATTGGGGATGGCCGGAGGAAATGCAACAAGGAAACAAGTCAAAAATAATCAAGGTCAAATCCTATCTCATTGTCAAGCTATCCTATGATTTCAATCATTAATTCAAGAACTTTACTTAATCAAGACAATATTCTAGTAGAATTACATTTGAAATCTCCCAAAGATTCGCAAAACAAAGAACATCCCCCTTTCTGAGCATGATCTCGCAATTATTCCAACCAACATTACTAACTTGGACAATCAATTACTAGTAAAAACCTCGACCATTGAGGAACTTAAGATAGCAATTTTTTACCAACCCCCGGACAAGACGCCTGGCCAAGATAGTTTTTCTATTGATTTCTACAAGTCACATTGGAATATTATCCTCTCGTCTTTATTTAAAGCGGTCAAAGCCGTTTTTCATGCAAAACATATGCACTCCTACTAGAATCATGCCTTTATAACACTCATTTCAAAGACAGATAATCATATTAACATTAACCATTCTCGGCCTATAAGCCTATTTAATTCTTCCTATAAAATCATTCTGAACTTCTTTCAAGTAGACTAAAATCTATTCTGCCTAAAGTCATTTCAAATTTTCAAAGTAAATTTGTCGAAGGTAGATTAGTTCACGATAATATTCTAGCTGCTCATGAAATTTGTCACTCATTTCACAACAACAAAACGAAAAAAACAAAATGGATGACAATAAAAATTGACATGCCAAAAGCTTAGGATAATCTGGAGTGGATTTTTCTTCTCAAAGTTCTCCAGGCTTTTGAATTTTGCAATGAGTGGATCTCCATTATTGAACAATATATCACAACTTCAAAACTTTATGTCCTCGTAACAATCAATCGGGCACAGGATTTTTGCCTTCTTGTGGCATTAGACAACGTGACATCATTGCTCCATCTCCCTTCATATTGGTTATGAATTTTTTTGCACGGTCATCCAAGAATCTTCCAACCCTCAAAGAAATATCAGTATCCAACTAGCTCAAAAATGGTGATGTTATCCCATTTCTTAACTTTGCGGGTGACACTATTATTTTTGCTGAAGTATCTTAGAATAATTTAATCTTTATTAAAAAAATCCTGGAAAAATTTGCCCTATAAGTGAACTTAGAATTGATTATAGTAAGTTCTTTATTCAATTTTCCAAAAATGTGTCTAAAACTCAAGTTGATAACCTGGTTAGCTGTATAAATATCCCGATTATTACTAAATTAGAAAAGTACTTAGGTATTGCCATTGTTAATGGAAAAATCAACAAACAAAACATTAAAAATTATAAAACAAATCTTACTCATCAATTGTCCCGGTGGAAAGCAAATTCTCTTTGGCATGACCATTCTTGTTCAATCTAAACTAGCAGCAAGGACTATGTGAGGAATTCGATGATATCCGCAAGAAATTCTTCTGGAACGATTAGAATAGTAATTTCCACCCGTTGACTGGTTGGGGCAAAATTTATAAATCTATGAACGAAGGAGGCCTTGGCATCCGCATTGCTTTTGAAAACAATTGTGCTCTTCAAATGAAATTGTTGTGGCATCTCCTTAACCTGACTCTATATGGTGCTCCATAATTTATAAAAAAAATATATCAAAACCTCCTCTACTACTCACATCTAAAAATCCCATATGCTATCTTGCCAATTCAACAGACTTCTATTGCTTAAATTCTTTTTAATAAAATTTCATGGAACTTTTGTGATGGATCCAAAATTTCCTTTTGGACTGACCATTGGATCCCTTAAACCGAAATTTATCATTTCAGAAATAATAACGATCACTAAGGTTAAAGAAATCATTACCAACTAGCATAGTTGGGACTACCCCAAATTAAGGAAAATCTTATTGCAAGCTATTTGTTAGTTGAGCTTTAATAGACTTATTAAAGCTTAATCTATTTCTCTTTGTTTTGATGATAACAAACTAATATATTTAATCTCTTAGTGTTTTTAAGCTTTCTAGGTTATTGTAATATCTTCTGGCATGCGCTTAGGTCACTTAGAGATGCGCTTCGACTGATCTCAGTCGCGCTTAACACCAAGCGGAGAAAGCAAGATTCGCAAGCGGTGTTTAATAATCCCATTCAAGTACAGAAGTGAGTCTAGGCTAGCTTCTAAGGCATAGAAGATGCGCTTGAATGAAGCGGAAGAAGTGTTGATCACGAGGTTCCACCATATCTTAGGGTGAACACTGGCGCAGAAGACAACTACCTAAAACGCAAGTGAAGGCTGGTGAAGGATCTGATTCAAACTCTGGTTCTGAAATCGAGGTAGCAACTCTTAATCTTGACATTCTACCTAAGCGCAACCTTGTTTGCCTCTTAAGAGAATTAATGGTTGAACATAAGTCTCTAGCTACTGAAGCTAGAGAACAGCTAGTTGAACTAAATTCTAAAAAGGAAGCAGTAGTTGAGCTTTCCAAACGTTTGCATGACAAGCCCAAACTTCTCTCTAAATCTTGTGAGCGCTGTCATGGAAATGGGTTGGAAAGAAACTCTGAATCAACTAAGGATGTAAAGCTAGATCAAATCATTTCCAAGCTAGACGACCTGACTAAACTAGTAGAGGCAAGAACTGTTTCTCAAACAGTTTTTGTCAAAGCTAGACCTGGACTGGGTTATGACCCCTAGGAGTCCTCTTCTTCTACCAGCTTTCCTCAAACAAGTGACTACATTGAAAAGCTTATGTCACTTGAACAAGACTTGACTGCCTACAAGAGTGAAAACTCTCATTTGAAAAGCAGAATCAATGTCCTTGAGGAACAACCATCCGAAACCAAAGAGTGGTTTCATGGGAAAAAAGCGCATCACTTGTATAAAAAACAAGCGCGCTCCCCAGCTCAGCCTATGAAACTTGAAAAGAAAGCACCATTTAGACCAGGAAAAGGGAAGTATGGTTACGTGAGAGGTAACCATTACTGCACTTTTTGTGATAAAAATGGACACGATAGGCATGAGTGTGAGGAATTAAAAAGCCTCAAAAATAAGCCCTATAAGCCAATGGCTAAATCTGAGGGCAAACGCACATGTCGTCGACATTCACCTGTCGGGAACGATGGCGCTTCAGCACGCAGAGGTGCACTTCGTGAAGCGAGACCTCATCTAGTGCTAGATTTGAACGATCCTAGCTATTATGAGCCAGTCCAAAAGACCATCTCAGCAATAGCTATGTCTAATATTCCCTCGAAGCGCAAGCTTCGTTGGGAGATCAAAGCTTGATTTCTTCACTTGCAGGTTTGAATGAAGAGTAGGTGGTATATCGACAGCGGATGTTCGTGACACATGACGGGCGATCCAACATTACTACTCTCATTTCAAGCTAAGGAGGGAGGCAGCGTCTCCTTCGGTGACAAAAAACAGGGAAGAATCAAAGCTCGAGGCAGCGCACATTTGAACAAATCAATCCAGATCAAAGATGTGAACTTAGTTGAAAGCCTCAAATACAATCTTCTCAGTGTAGCCCAGTTGTGCGACCAAGGGGGAAACAAAGTATGGTTCAGCATAAGTGAATGTGCAGTGGTCAGCCCTGATGAAGAGATACTTCTAAAGGGTAAGCGCATTGATAATACTTATTTGTTTGATCACTCTTTCTCCCCCAAGCGCAACCTATGTCTGGCTACCCTCGAAGAAACATCCAGTCTTTGGCACAAGAGAATGGGACACGCTAGTCTACATCTACTCAACAAGCTTCAGTCCAAAGACCTGGTTCGTGGTCTTCCTCGCATCCAGGTGGAATCCATGACTTCATGCTCAGATTGCTCCAAGGCCAAAGCGACAAGAAGCTCCTTTCCATCTATTAAGGTAGGGCAGACCAAGTCTCCTCTTGAGCTTCTCCACATGGACTTATGTGGACCACTACATACTCAGAGTAAGGGAGGTAATCGCTACATTTTTGTTATAGTTGATGACTATTCTCGCTACACCTGGACTCTCTTCTTAAAAGACAAGAGCAAAACCTTTGCAACGTTTCGTTACCATGCGCTTTTCTTAGAAAAAAGTTTGGGGCTCCCCATTTGTTCAATTCGTTCTGACAATGGAACTGAATTCAAGAATGGATAGTTCTTAGCATTTTGTGATTAAAGGGGTATAGATCATAATTTTTCTATTCCTCGAACCCCTGAGCAAAATGGAGTTGTTGAGCGCAAGAATAGGACTCTACAAGAGATGGCACGAACAATCCTACTCTCTAGTGGTGTCGCTTCATACTATTGGGCACAAGCTGTGAGCACAGCGTGTTATATTACCAATTGAACCTTGTTAAGGCCTATCCTCGAGAAAACCCCATATGAGTTGCTCAAAGGACGTATATCGAATATCTCTCACTTACGAGTGTTTGGTTGCAAGTGTTACGTGAATAACAATGGGAAGGATCTCTTGGGTAAATTTGATGCTAGAAACGACGATGCTATCTTTTTAGGTTATGCTCCAGCTAACAAGGGGTATAGAGTGCTCAACCTGAGGACTCAGAGGGAAGAAGATAGTATCCATGTGAAATTTCATGAAGGGCAACTTGATAGAACTGAAGAAGTGAATGACGATCCTTTTAATAGCCCTGATCTACCTCCAGCTTCTCCACACATTCATCAAGCTCCACCTTCTACGACTTCCACAGGTATAGAAAGTGATGATGATGATTGTGGTGGTTGCGCTTCTCAACCTTTGACTCAGGAAGAAGGCAATCCAAGTGCCGAAGCTATTCCAGAGGACAACACTCAGAATATAGATCAAGGAGGTGGTCCATTCAACAATGATCAAGCTACACCTTCATCATCTTGCTCAGGTCAGGTAACACCCTCAGTTACTTCAGCTGGACCTTCTAGCTCTCAAGCGGGACCTAGCAGCCGTCAAGCGCAACCTGAGAGTCCTCAAGCGGGACCAAGTGACCAATCTGGTGAAACTAAAAGCTTGTCCAAGACTACAACGATGAAGTTACCAGATGATACTGAGGTCACAGTGCGAGATTACCAACAAATGAAGTCCCATCCAGTTTCAACGATCATATCACAGTTCGAAATAGGTACCCAAACTCGCTCTAATGTACTTAACTTGCTTGCTTGTAGTGCTTTTGTGTCTTTAGAGGAACCGAAGAACATACAAGTCGCGCTTCAAGATCCAGACTGGATAATTGCTATGCAAGAAGAGTTAGAAGAGTTCAAGCGCAACCAGGTATGGTGTCTAGTGCCCCGGCCAGGTGATAGAAGCATTATTTGTACGCGCTGGGTATTCAGGAACAAACTGGATGAGAGTGGAGCAGTGGTTCGTAACAAAGCTTGACTTGTTGCACAAGGATACAATCAACAAGAAGGCATTGATTATGATGAAACATACGCACCAGTGGCTCGACTAGAGGCAATTCGTTTGTTGATAGCTGATAGGAGCTTATTATATGGTTTAACTCGCGACTATTAGCTTAGTATTAGTGGTGTTTAGGTGCTTATTGAGTGATATTCCCGGAATCAGGTATGATTGTTCACTTATAGATTTGTGGGATGCTCTTAAGCGTTATTTTGTGGTATTGTATTATGGAGATCCTATTTGTACTCACCTCTAGTGCATTTGGGACGGAGCTAGAGAGAAGACTACCACACCTACACCCATGGAGAAGCTGAGAGGCAAAGCCGAGCAGCCTCGGAAGCTTACAAAAGACCGAAGACCAGTCCGAGAGAAGGTTTCAAGACGAAGAAGAGCTACGGAGAAGATGTCTCGGTCGAGACTCTGGTGTCTCGATCGAGAGTTGCCCTCAACATGGATGACGAGGTCGAGACTATAATGTCTCGATCGCGACTTTACCTCGACATGGAAGTAGAGATCGCAACCCCAAAGTAGCGATCGAGTCTTGAGCCGTTTCTGAGTGACTTGGGAAAAAGTCTTGACCGCGACTTTATGTCTCGATCCCGACTCGGCATTATACTCGGCCCAATTGCAGATCCAAGCCCGGGAATCTATCAGTTTTTCCCTTTTTATCATTTATTTTAAGTTATTTTATTTCCTAGAGGATAGACACTATATAAGCCTCTAGTTTTTAGGTTAGAATCAGTTAGTTATTCTTTTGCCACTTTTCACAATTAGTTCTTAGAGATTCAGCAGCCAAGAGGAAAGCTCCCACCTTTGTGCCATCTTCTACCTTCAATCCTGGTTAGTTCATCCATAGTTATGTACAACTTTCTCTTGGCTATGTCTGGCTAAGTCCTTACGAGTTCACTCTTAGGTTGAGGCCATTGTTCTAGGAATTGTTTGTGAGAATTCTATTGTTTATGTTCTAATAATAATTTTAGCATTGTTTTATATTCTCTTGTGATTATTGTCATTGATTGATATTGATTTTATCTAGGTTACAAACTAGATTGATTATTATTCACTCATATTGCTAGGCTTGATAATTCGATTTGAAAAATCTTGTCTTTTAGGTAGCAATCAGAATTAGCATAGACTATTTGCGAGTGCTTATTTTGCAGAGATTATAAACCTGTGTCGAGTATCGGTGATTTGCCAATGGTATTGCATAGGCCTACATATCTTTGATCTTTATGCTGTTGAGTAGTTGAACCTTAGGATTTCTTTGGTTATTGCATACAACAAGGGTTTCTAGGACTATTTGGACTAGTTGCTATTTATGAACAAAGAGTAGGACAACTAGATTATTTATTTAAAAGAACATAACTTTATTAGAATTCGATGATCAACTTTCCATAAGAATAATGTGCTGAGACTGAAAGAGTGAGATTTTCATCATTATAAGTTTTCAAAATCCAACGTAGTTAGTTATTATTGTTTTCGATAATTTTCCAAACCAAAACCCCCTTTTTTACTATTGATAACACAATTTGAGTTAAACTATCGGTGTGGCTCCCTGAGGAATCGACTCCGTCTTGCCGCTTTACTATTGGAAGTTAGTTGGATTTATCTTTGAAAGGAACATCGACCGGTAAAACGCTTGACAAATTTTGGCACCGTTGCTGGGGAGTCAACTGTCATAGTTTGCTTCTATTTGTGTTATCTTGGTATGGACCTATCTTATGGTCCACACTCGAGCCACTAATTCCGATTTACTTGATTTTATTCCAGAGATAGAGAGGACGCACCGGCGGAACCTTCGACAATCGCTGCAGAATCTGGTAATCGAATCAATGGCGGCCAGAACGTTGCAAGAGCTGACAGACCCTGATCTGACGCAACAACACCTAGGCGTGACGCTGCCTGTGCTAAATTCTGGTGTCAAGTTCGAATTAAATACCGGCTTCATCAATTTGCTGCCGAAGTTCCATGGCCTAGTTGGGGAGGACCCGATTATGCATCTCAGTGAGTTCCACGACATCTGCAGCTGCAGTAAGCCGAGCAACGTCACGGATGAGCAAATAAAGATGAGAGTCTTTGGTCTTACGCTGAAAGATATCGCGCGCCAGTGGTATTACTTGCTGCCCACCAGGAGTATGGACACATGGGAGAAGCTTCACAAATCCTTCCTCAACAAGTACTTTCCGTCCAAGAAGGCGGTTGCATTAAAAAGGGCGATAGCAATGGTGGAACAGCAGGACGCTGAGACGCTATATGATTTTGTGGAGAGGTTCGCGAGACTGTGTGCGAGTTGCCCGTTTTCACGGGTTTGAGGAGAAAGACTTGGTGACCCACCTCTATAATGGGTTGCTAGATAATGAGAGACGATTGGTGGATGCTGCGTGTAACGGGAGCGTGCTGAATTTGACTCCCGCCGAAGCTAGAGCACGGTTGAATGAGATCGCGGAAGGAACGAGGAGCTTCGGAAGGACGTACACGAGGAAAGGAGCCAATGTGGTGAGCTCCGGAGAGCCTGAGTGGAAGAGCGATATAGCCGAGCTCAAGAGTATGATAAAGAATCTCGCCGTCGGAAATGCGAAGCCTGCTAGAGTTTGTGGTATTTGTGCGGACGAGACTCATCCCACCGACATGCACCCGCAGCTCCAGGACCAGACCATCGCTGAAGTGCATGTTGTAGGAGGATTCGGACCTCCCCGACCTTGCTTTGAAAACAACAATAACAACAATTGCAACCAGCGAGAGAACAACTACAATCCGAGAGGCAATGATCATCCCGGATTTAGATGGGGAGATTCATCCGGGGCGCAAAACAGGCTGTACCAATTCAACAATCAGTACCGTGCGCCATACCAACCGAAGAACGAGGAACCATCGCTGAGGGAGAAGCTCGAATCCTTGTCCAAACATTTTACAGCACACGTGGAAACGACGGAGTCGAGCATAAGGAGCTTAGAGAAGCAGGCTGCTCAGATAGCGGAGGCGGTAAACAATCTTCAACAGCAAGGCTCGGGAAAGTTACCATCTCAAGCCGTAGCAGCACCGCGAGAGAATGTAAGTGTGATCTCGACGGTAGGAGAGCAAAGGGCCGCTGAAAAGGACGAGGAGGACGAATCTGCAGAAAAGTCTCGACCGAGACATGAAAGTCTCGACCGAGACATTAACCCCGAGAGAAAATCACGATTGCTACATCAAACTCTTGACCGCGACATTGGCTTCGAGGAGAACTCTCGATCGCGACTCCAAAGTCTCGATGGAGATGGTGGTAATCTAGTCATCGAAATTTTTCCGAAAAAAGTCTCGACCGCGACATAGACTTTGGACCGCGACTTTCTGAGGATGACGTTCGGGTTGACAAGGAGATCCTCAAGAGGTTCGGGAAATGCCAGGGGAATAGTTATCTACTCCAACTCGCCTAGAAGGTGCCCCGTTTTGCTACGCGATTGAAGGAGATGTGCACTAAGAAAGCAAACGAGAAGCTGCAAGGGAGGCAGCAGGTACAGGTAAGCGGAAGGGTCTCTGCAGCCATCCAGCCGAAGATGGCTACTAAGAGCGTAGACCCAGCAATGGTGAGCATCCCTTGTACCATAGGTCAAACTAGAATTGATAAAGCTATGTTAGACTTAGGGGCTTCGATAAATGTTCTACCTTACTCAGTTTATGAATCATTAAATCTAAGGCGCATGAGTAAAATAGGGATTGTTTTGCAACTAGCCGACGGATCTACGATCTACTCGAGAGGGTTGGTCGAAGATGTGTTGGTTAAAGTAGAAAACCTTATTTTTCTTGCGGATTTCTATGTGCTAGATGATAAACATGAGACGCATGCTACACCTGTCCTTCTAGGTCGACCATTTATGCGGACATCTAAGACTAAGCTAGATCTAGATATCGGGGCGCTTACGCTCAAATTAAATGGGGATGTGATCAAATTCAATATTTTTGGGACTAAGGCACAACCCCTAGACGATAGCTCCGTATTCTGTATAAATAATGTGCTTAAAATTTCCGAGCTAGGCTCTAATGCTATTTTAGTGGCCCCACCTCGCTAACCAAGCAGGAAAAGAAACCTGCTAAAGCTGTTGTGCAGGTCCCCAAGAAAGCAAAAGGAAAGGCGAAAAGTAGAGCCAAGAATAAGAGTGGGGAGAACAAAAAGGAGAAGAAGCCCAAGCAAGTATGGATGGTGAAGGAGGAAAATGGTCTGAGGTTCAAACCTTTCCATCCATGGTTCAAGAAATTATTGCTAGATGATGCGATCCGGAAAGGATTGAAAAACATTGAATGAGTTATTGTACGTCGTGCCGCGACGTTAAATAAGGCGTTGACTGGGAGGCAACCCGGGGGATTTTTACTAACTTTAATCCCAATTGTTTGTTTTGTTTTTGTTATTTTCATTATAGAGTCTAAGGAGTCAGCAAGGAGAATCCATTGGTGGAGTAAAACCGAAAAAAACCCCGAAATCACTCGAGTCGCGATCGCGACTACAAAGTCTTGATCGAGACTTTACCCCCGAGGAGAAGTAGCGATCGCGACTACAAATGTCTTGACCGAGACGACGGTACCTGACTTTGTAAAAAAATTTCCGAAAAAGGTCTCGACCGCGATTTTTTTTGTGTCGACCGCGACCGGGACGTCGACGCTGAGAGTGATTGCGGTATTTCCCCTCTTCCCTATTTTTACGAGGTCCTCTTTTGCTGCATTGAGGATAATGCGTTGTTCAAGTGTGGGGAGAGGATTTACCGTACCGAGGAGGAGGTTTATGTGTTTTTGAGTCTTTCTTGCTTATTTCTGCTGAACTGTTTTGTGTCGTATTTGGATCGAGTCTGTACCAGAATTTATGTTGCGTCTTGAACAATTGCATCGGTTTTGTTTTAAAAAAATAAAAATATATTCGAAAAAGTTACAAAAAAGAAACGAAAAAGTCGAAAAATATGAAATAATAAAAGAATAAAAACCAGGCAAGCAAAAATGGATAAAGGAAAAGGTTGGTGGCTGAAAAAATAAATAAAAATAGAATAGAAAAGATCCTACCACTTTGATTTTGGTGAAAACCCGAAAGGGCGCCGGAATTACTTTTTTTTGTGATTATTTATTTGATTACATATCTAATGGCGCAGGAGACATAAGAAGGGAGTAGAAGGATGTCTCGGGTTCTAGGATTCACCAAGGAGGGATAAGGAGTTAGTTTTTAGCCTTTTATCTCTCTATTAATGAGCTTATTGTTATCCACACTTTGCATGCTTATCATTCCATTATTTTATTAGTTTTGATATATATTATCGGCGGTTGTGTTAGATCCAAGGATTAGATTTCTATTTCTTGGTGTTTGATGCATACTGTTGCGGTTGTATTATGCAGAATTTTTAAATTATGATTGGTGGTTGTGATTTGTGGATTGATCTTATTATCTAGTGGTTTAGGACATTACTCGAAGAGGAGGAATAAGAAGTGTATAAGCGAGTAGGAGACTCGATTTTATCTTTATTATGTCATATTTATGTACCCTTACCCTTAGAGGAGATTAGGATTCCACATGTGCTTAAACGCACACCACTTTGTTCGATTTCATTATTGTTATGGAGTGGTGGCATATGAAGGTGGAAAAATAACGAGGGTTTGGGTAGGACATCTCGGAGACATAAGGAGATAGATCGGAGTAGGTTAGTGCTTATTAACACTTTGGAGTTTGTAGTATAGTCACTAGCAAAACTTTCTCTACACTTACTGTAGACCTTTGTGCTTTTTAGGAGGAGTGAGTTTTATTTTGCTTACTCGAGGACGAGCAAGGTTTAAGTGTGGGGAGGTTTTATAGGAGCTTATTATATGGTGTAACTAGCGACTATTAACTTAGGATTAGTGGTGTTTAGGTGCTTATTGAGTGGTATTCCCGGAATCAGGTATGATTGTTCACTTATAGATTTGCGGGATGCTCTTAAGCGTTATTTTATGGTATTGTATTATGGAGATCCTATTTGTACTTACCTCTAGTGCATTTGGGATGGAGCTAGAGAGAAGACTACCACACCTACACCCATGGAGAAGCTGAGAGGCGAAGCCGAGCAGCCTCGGAAGCTTACAAAAGACCGAAGACCAGTCCGAGAGAAGGTTTCAAGACGAAGAAGAGCTACGGAGAAGATGTCTCGGTCGAGACTCTGGTGTCTCGATCGAGAGTTGCCCTCAACATGGATGACGAGGTCGAGACTATAATGTCTCAATCGCGACTTTACCTCGACATGGAAGTAGAGATCGCGACCCCAAAGTAGCGATCGAGTCTTGCGCCGTTTCTGAGTGACTTGGGAAAAAGTCTCGACCGCGACTTTATGTCTCGATCGCGACTCGGCATTATACCCGGCCTAATTGCAGATCCAAGCCCGGGAATCTATCAGTTTTTCCCTTTTTTATCATTTATTTTATGTTATTTTATTTCCTAGAGGATAGACACTATATAAGCCTCTAGTTTTTAGGTTAGAATCAGTTAGTTATTCTTTTGCCACTTTTCACAATTAGTTCTTAGAGATTCAGCAGCCAAGAGGAAAGCTCCCACCTTTGTGCCATCTTCTACCTTCAATCCTGGTTAGTTCATCCATAGTTATGTATAGCTTTCTCTTGGCTATGTCTGGCTAAGTCCTTACGAGTTCACTCTTAGGTTGAGGCCATTGTTCTAGGAATTGTTTGTGATAATTCTATTGTTTATGTTCTAATAATAATTTTAGCATTGTTTTATTTTCTCTTGTGATTATTGTCATTGATTGATATTGATTTTATCTAGGTTGCAAACTAGGTTGATTATTATTCATCCATATTGCTAGGCTTGATAATTCGATTTGAAAAGTCTTGTCTTTTAGGTAGCAATCAGAATTAGCATAGACTATTTGCGAGTGCTTATTTTGCAGAGATTATACACCTGTGTCGAGTATCGGTGATTTGCCAATGGTATTGCATAGGCCTACATATCTTTGATCTTTATGCTGTTGAGTAGTTGAACCTTAGGATTTCGTTGGTTATTGCATAGAACAAGGGTTTCTAGGACTATTTGGACTAGTTGCTATTTACGAACAAAGAGTAGGACAACTAGATTATTTATTTAAAAGAACATAACTTTATTAGAATTCGATGATCAACTTTCAATAAGAATAATGTGCTGAGACTAAAAGAGTGAGCTTTTCATTATTATAAGTTTTCAAAATCCAACGCAGTCAGTTATTATTGTTTTCGATAATTTTCCGAACCAAAACCCCCTTTTTACTACTGATAACACAATTTGAGTTAAACTATCGTTGTGGCTCCCTGAGGAATCGACTCCGACTTGCCGCTTTACTAGTGGAAGTTAGTTGGATTTATCTTTGACAGGAACAGCGACCGGTAAAACGCATGTCAATAGCTTTTGCCGCTCACAGAGGATTTAAGTTGTTCCAAATGGATGTGAAGACCGCTTTCCTCAATGGTGATTTGAACGAGGAGGTGTACGTCAAACAACCACCCGGATTTGAAGATCCAGCTTATCCTGATCATGTTTACTTCCTAGACAAGGCACTTTATGGTCTTAAGCAAGCCACTCGCGCTTGGTATGACCGTCTATCGAAGTATCTCCTTACTAATGGCTACAAAAGAGGATTGGTGGACAAGACCTTCTTTATCAGGGAAGCAAAGGGCGATATCCTTATTGTCCAAATATATGTTGATGATATTATTTTTGGTTCTACTAACTTGCAGCTTGTCGAAGATTTTAAGAATACCATGAGCCTCAATTTCAGCATGAGCATGATTGGTGAGCTCAAGTACTTCCTCGGGCTTCAAGTGAACCAGTTGGAAAATGGCATTGAAATACATCAACAGAAATACATCAAAGAGCTCTTAAAGAAGTATCAAATGGAAGGAAGCAAACCATGTCCTACACCCCCCCCCCCTCCCCCCCCCCCCACAACCACTACAAAACTGGATAAAGATCTTATGGCTGAGAAGGTAGATCAAACTATGTATAGAGGTATGGTTGGCTCCCTTATGTACTTAACTGCTTCAAGACCTGACATTGTATTTTCCGTTAGTGTTTGTGCTCGCTCTTAGTCAGACCCTCGCGCTTCTTATCTTACTCATGTAAAGCGCATACTTAGGTATCTTAAGGGGTCTGACGATTTATGTCTTTGGTACTCCAAAGGAGGCGGTCTTTCTCTTGTTGGCTACACCGATGCAGATTATGCAGGGTATTTAGCAGACCGTAAGAGCACAAGTGGGATGGCACAGTTCCTTGGACCATGTCTTGTTTCGTGGGGATCCAAGAAGCAGAATTGTATTGCGCTTTCAACGACAGAAGCAGAGTACATAGCCGCAACACAATGTTGTGCTCAAGTACTATGGATAAAGCAACAGCTCGTTGACTACGGTATTAATCTCGACACTATTACTATCTATTGTGATAATACCAGCGCAATTTGTGTCTCCAAGAACCCTGTAAATCACACACGAACGAAGCACATCGATGTATGGCACCACTTTTTACGTGATCATGTGGAGCGCAAGAACATCGAGCTTACTCACGTATCTTCAGAAGGGAAATTGGCGGATATTTTTACTAAAGCGCTTAATCGACAGGTCTTCTTAAATCTTCGGGTTCCGCTTGGCCTTATGCGACTCCACTAGCTTTGAGGCAATGGAACTGTAAGTATTCCCCTATTTGACTAGAATTAGCGAGCTTAGTATCAAGGTACGAACTATGGTAGCTTGCGCATGATAGCTTTGAGTCTTTCATGCTTTGTGGTTGTTCATTAAAATGAATTAGTACTGAAGTTGCCTTACTTGCTTAGCTCGATTTGATATAATCTCAGTCAATGCATGCTCTTCTTTGGCAAAATCTTGACAATGGTGATCGTCTTCTACCCATATTACATGCCTAAGAAATGATCCATTGCATAGATGTCCTTAGCCTAACTAGATGTAACACTTCTCTCATCCTTTATTGAGCTCCACATTAGAGAAGTATTCATTTGGTGACATAAAGCCCAATTACCATATTACATGTATATGCACATACGTCCACATCAACTTGAGTGATTGAATGCTCTAATGTCCCCTATATGAAATGTGCATTTTCTTGTTCATTAATTTCTTTACATTGCTTTTTGAGAATTGAACTGGACATCACACTTTTACATCTATTTGCCTCAGTCAGTTGTTGAGCTTCTTCAGAATATTCAGCCAGTGGGGAATTTTGTCGCGCTTCGTGGTTTAGCGCATTTCTGTGTAGAGGTTTTTTGCGCTTTGAAGCGCGTCTGGTTGGATTTCCTTCGGACTTGGGTTTCCTTAATAAAGAAGAAACAGCTAGTTGTCACCACTCATTACCTCTTGCTATAACGGCTAGATTTTACACAGCTACTTTCTGCTTCCAACGGCTACTTTTCCGACCGTTGAGTACCTAGCGCGTCACTTCAGCATTTCCATTGGACCGTTGGACTGCGTCAAATGGCTATACTTCTGGCGCTTCTTTTTGATTGGATATTCGAACGGTTGAGAGTGGAGAATGTGTGCCTATAAATACCAGGTATCTGCTTATCCGCTATTTACCTTATTTTCTACCTCCTTCCTATATCTCTCTCTTAAACTCCATTCAATCTCCATAATCACCTTCACCCCGTGTTCTACAATGGAAAACCTTAACCTTGCTGATCTAGACCCCGCTACTCGTGCACAAGTTGAGTTACTCGTCAAATCCAAATCCTCCTCCTCTACACACGCTTCACACAATGAACCCTCCCCCACAAAACAGCCTGACTCCCCCACAAAACAGCCTGAAGACCTAACCGTCACCCCTGAGCTTGACACAACCACACAAAAGCCTGAGAGCCCCACAAAAGAACCCCTCTTCTCCCACGACCCTAAGGTGGACTTTGACCTTATGGTGGACGACCTGGAGCTCGCTGGGTATGACCCTGCGAAGGAACTTGGTCTCGCTGTTGCAGAAACCTCTCACTCCACTCCAGCAAAGAGTAAGGGCGTTCTTGGTATCGAGACTCCTTCACGCCCAGTTACTCAGCCACGGCCAGGTAATCAGATCTTCGCTTCTCCTAAAGAGCTTCTTGCTACCATTCCCTCTGACTCCGAGGAAGACGAGGACTTCCATATTCAGCCTCGACCAGGCATGGATTCTCCTCTACCGCTTACTACTCGGCGCCCTGACCGCCAAAGTAATGCGCTTAGTCGTAAAGGTAAGAAGTGCAAGGCAACTCTTCCTCCTCCTCCACCAGAAGAGATTGAGTCATCAGATGTCTCCGAGCATGAATCGCCACCACGTGAGCCAGAACATAAAGCGCAAGGTGCTTCCACTCGCTCTAAGCGCACCAAAGTACTCGGTGCAAACGACTTTCCTCCTGTACCCGCAGGTATCTCTAAGAGATCGTTTCTATTTCCTGAAATCGTAACTTCTAATCTCCTCTCTGGGTTACAAGAATCGTCGCACGTGTCGCGCTTCTCAACTTGGTTAAGCTTCCAAGGGTGGGACAAGCTGGAGACAGAGCCAGCTAGGTGTAACGACTCCATGGTCTACCAATTTTATGCAACAATGGAGTACCACTCCCCCAACCCTGAGTACAATCAAGTCTGGTTTTCGTGGCGTGGTAATTCGAAGGAGTCCTTCTTAGTGAAAGACCTTGAAAAAGCTATTGGGCTTACCGGGCAAGCGAATGGGTTTGGACGACTTTACAAAAAGAACTGGCCCGCAGGCGCTACACAGCTCAAGAAAGTTGTCTTTGGTTCGAATGTTCCGAAAGGTGCTCTTACCGTTGATCTGCTCAAGCCAAGCCTCAGGTTGCTTCACCATTTTATCATCACTAATATCACTCCCCGGGACTATGACAGAGAGAAGGTAACGATCGCGGACTTGTATCATGGCTTCAGTTATCTCGAACCAGGTAGTGAATACGGCTCAAATCATGATGAGTCATCTGGTTCTTTGTCGCGCTGCCACTTCTAGGCCTCTGCCTTTTCCTCACGTAATATGCAAGATGCTCAAAGCTGATGGCCTCTATGACAGCTCGCTCCCAGATTATGATTGCTCGACCTTTCTCACTCCGGATTCTATCGTTGCTATCCTCCTCCCCAGAACTGAAGGTACTCATCCGTCCAGCTCCCGTTCTGACCTTAGTCCTCGTCCTCGCCCTTCTTCTCGTTCTTCAGATATTTCAAGTGTTGTTGCGACACTTGAAGCGCATCATGAGAAGGTGGAGAGACTACTGGGTGCAATGGTTGAGCAGATGACACAGATGGCTCAGATGGTTAAGGAGAAGTTTGATGCTGAGAAGGGTGGTAGTTGTTAAAATGTTGTGATGGTTGCGCTCTTGAGCGCTTTTGCTGACTTCTTATTCTCTCTCTGCTTTGTTTCAGTTTTTTGTGAACTAGCTTGTTAGGGTTCCTATCCTATTTTGTGGCAGTAACTTTTAATGATCATTGAAGTATGCGTTTGATTTTTATATCTCTGAGAGCTTTGGTGACAAGACTCTTCTCTACTTAAGTTGCTTATTGTTCGCTATTTTGCATTGTTTGACTTCTTAGCTAGCAAGCGCACCCTCCTATCTTTCTTACCGTATGACTATGCTTTTGATTTTTTCGATGATGTTAAAAGGGGGAAGAAAACAAGTACATCCTTCTTTGATTAAGGGGGAAGTATGAGATCGTTCTTGAACTTAGGGGGAATTTGAAAACTGTGTTGGTTAAGTACTTGGTAATGTACTTCGATCCAAGTCCGAATCTGAATACTTGATTAACTTGTGTTTATTGTCTCCATTTTAATCATTAATGAAAGTATTCATGAGCTTACCTGTTCACAGTTTGTCATCATTAAAAAGGGAGAAATTGTTAGTTAAACTTTAATAGACTTATTAAAGCTTAATCTATTTCTCTTTGTTTTGATGATAACAAACTAATATATTTAATCTCTTAGTGTTTTTAAGCTCTCCAGATTATTGTAATATCTTCTGGCATGCGCTTAAGTCACTTAGAGATGCGCTTCGACTGATCTCAGTCGCGCTTAACACCAAGCGGAGAAAGCAAGTTTCGCAAGCGGTGTTTAATAATCCCATTCAAGTACAGAAGTGATTCTAGGCGAGCTTCTAAGGCATAGAAGATGCGCTTGAATGAAGCGGAAGAAGTGTTGATCACGAGGTTCCACCATAGATTAGGGTGAACACTGGCGCAGAAGAAAACTACCTAAAACGCAAGTGAAGGCTGGTGAGCGGGAGAATGCAAGTTGTGTGCACAAGAGGTGTGAGAAGAACTTGTTATTCTTTGAGACGTAACTCCAGGGATTGCTGAGGTGGCGTGCATCAACAAATGGAAGAACAAAACCAAATCGATACAAGTCGTTGATTAATTCTGGTGAAATGATCAAGGCGCACGGATTGATGAGGTGGTATTATGCTTAGTCTTTGTTTGTTACACGAATTAAGTTAGAATTGTAGCTTAAGGTTTGTGTATAAATAGTGGACTGTTGCATTCACTCTAAGTATTACAAAGTGAGCAATTCAGAGAGAAGCTAGGAGAGCTTAAGTGTTTACTCAGTTGTAATCAAGAGAGGTGAAGTGCCATTGTTCTAGAGAGATGAACTCAAGTATTGTAAAGAGAGAGTTTAAGAGTGAGCTTCAAAGTGTTGAAGCGAGAGATTGTAACCTTCTTCTAATCAATACATTGTAGTGGTGAGTTTTATCCCGAGTCAATTAGTGGCTTAGGGTTCTCACCGTTTGGAAAACTCTTTGTGTGCAAATCTAGTGCGCTTTAAACACTTAAAGCACGCTCTTATTGTTGTCTGACCTTTTCCGCGTTCAAGGACTTTAGTAAACCAATTACTAACTGTCTTACACTGGT
This sequence comes from Phyllobates terribilis, assembly GCF_046119375.1. Classification (NCBI taxonomy): domain Eukaryota; kingdom Metazoa; phylum Chordata; class Amphibia; order Anura; family Dendrobatidae; genus Phyllobates; species Phyllobates terribilis. The sequence goes on along the minus strand of NW_027367982.1, from coordinate 15,897 downwards.
CAAGCGCATCTCCAAGTATTAAAGCGCAATTCGATACTTGAGAAGCGCATCTAAGACTTAATGAACCTTAGAAGACATTGAACAATAGTGGCTTAAGAAACACGAACTTACACTATTGTTAAAAAAATGAGCAGATTTATATTCCATCTACTTCGGGTCCTGATTCCTTTATTTGGCACCCCTCTTGCTCGGGCCATTTCTCTTCTAAAACAGCTTTGTACTCGATTCAATCTTGAAACACTTAATCAGTTGATGCAAAATTCTGGAAACTTAATATCCCCCTAAAATCAAAACCTTCTTATGGAAGGCTTGCTCCAATAATCTATCTACTACAGAGATACTTAACATATATTTTCATAGAGTTAACGAAATATGCCTTGTTTGTAATCAATTTAATGAAACCACTAATCGCTTATTCTTTACCTGCGAGTTTACCAAAAATACATTTTACATTACTTTCAAATTTTCTAGCGATCTCTTTCTCCCTAACCAATTCTAGTGACTTCCTACAATCCATTTACATCTTCAACAACTCCAACTCTAACTGTAACCTAGCTTTCTTGATCTGGTGAAATATTTGGTATACACGTAACTTTGTTTTCCGTAATGGATAATACATTCCTTCCTCTACCCATCGATCCATCATTTCCCGTGCATATTCTCAATATAATATGAGGCCCTCTGGTCACAAAAGCAATTCTAACAAACATTATCATCATAAGAGTTTGAACTCTCTTGGTTGGTCTAAACCTAAAACAAATTTGATTAAAATCTCGGGCATAAGGAACTCTGAAGGTTTGATCCTCCAGGCATATAAGAATCAACTCAACACCAGGAATGCATTCTATGCAGAAGCCTTGGCTACCATTTCTAGCATCAGGGTCACCCGTGCTATGGGGTTTACTAATATCATTATTGAAGGAGATAATAATTCATTCATCAACAATCTCAAGAATACATGGGAAGTTCCCTGAAATATTGCTCATATAATTCACGATGCAAAGAACATCAATTCAAAAGCAGACTCTCTCTCATTTGACGTTACAACCGGCCTTGTAGCAAGACTTGATCAGATGAGGTATCGAGATTTGGCTCTCTAGTATGCATGGTAAGTTAAGCATGCTGGAAATTCAATCTTTGTTATTCGCATCAGTCAGAAAGAGCAAGATAAAGATCCCTTGCTACTTCGAATCTGGGATGAGGTACTCAATGTTAAGGCACCAAGGTTTTTAGTGTACAAAGATGAAGTGTTGGGATTTAGAAACTGTTTTTATGTTTCAGCTTATTAGGACCTGAGAAAAATCATAATGACAGAAGTTCATGCAAATCCTTATTCTGTGCATCCATGCACGAGTAAGATGTATAAGGATCTTTTTTTTTTGGTAGAAAGAAAGAGCAGAAGCTCTAAAGCACAAACCAAAGCTTACAAACTAACCAGACGGGAAAAACAAACTCCCCTGGCATCATCAGAAAGAAAACAAAGAAGAACATCCGGTGGTGTCTCCAACACCGAGAGCCCAAGCGGAAAATCAAAAGCGAGAGAAGCAATTGCGTCAGCGACGCGATTAGTTTCTCGGAAAACGTGACGAAATCGGATCTCCCAATCTCTACAAAGAAAGATATTTGCGAGTGAAAGCAAACTAGCTAGCGGATGGCACACGTCCACAGGTTTACTCAGCAACAGGACCGCCAACTGCGAATCTGTGTCTAAGCAAACCCTCATGTACCCGCTCTCCCAAGCAATTCTCAAAGCAGAGACAATGCCCCAAATCTCCGCCCTGGGAACCGAACAGACCCCAATATTATGAGTAAAACCTTTAAGCCACCTCCCATTCTCATCCCGGAAAACCCCTCCTGTCGTGGCACGCCCATTCCGAACCGCACCATCGGTATTAATACGCACCCAGGAACGGAGGAGGCGGTTGCCATTTGACCCAGATTTCAGATTTGGGCTTACATTGGGCTTCCACACAGCCGGCCCAACTACTCTTGTATTCCCGAACCAGTTGCAGAATGTTTTCTTTCTTGTCTCCATTAAACCAATCTCCTCTGAATATATAGTTGTTTCTCCATTTCCAAGCCGCCCACATAACATTGCAGAAGATGCTCGACCAATCCTCAGAAGACCCAAATCTGGATTTGCCCCCAATGTTGGAACGCATCCACGCAGCAAACGGCAGGGTGAAAAAATCAGAATGATCCAGGTCCGGTTGAAGTTGAATCCAAAGTTTCTTCATCTCCTTACAATCCCTAAACAGGTGCATTTCCGATTCATCCTCCTCTTTATAAATCTCGCACAGCGCTTCATCTGTCATGTGTCTTCGCCTCCTTTCCAGATTAGAGAGCAAGCCACCTTTGACCAATGTCCAGCAGAAAAACCGGACCCGTTCCTGAACATGTGTTTTCCAGAGTTTGCTGAAGAAATCAGTGTCCGGATTAAAATCGCTACCATCCTCAATACTAACCCTGTACGCCGAGCTAATTGAGAAATTACCGTCCTGAGTAAACTGCCAGCTGAGACTGTCCTGTTCCTGTTCGTTGCTTGAGATAACATGCGCAAAATTTTTGAGAATCATACCCATTGGCAACAGAGGCGAAATTTCCCCCCACTTCCAGCCCGCTTCATGATCCCAATAGCTATCCACAGTCCTTTATAGCTCATCTGGTCTCAGCTCAACAAAAGCCCAATCTCTGAGGGGGGACTCGTCAACCCATCTATCACTCCAGAATCTAATAGTCGTTCCATTACTCAAGTTCCACCTTGCCCCTTTATTGATGACCGTGACCATCCCGTTTTTAATGCTCCTCCAGATAGGCGACATATCAGTTCTCTCCGACAGATTTTCTATAATATACTTACATTTGATGACAGTTGACCAAAGTCCTCCCGAGTTATTGATAAAGCGCCAGGCCAATTTTCCATTCAGAGCATTGTTCAGGTCCTTCATCCGTTTAATGCCTAAACCACCTGCATTTTTCGGTTTACTGACTTCAGTCCACTTCACAAGGTGTGCCTTTTTTTTATCACTCCAACTACCCCAAATGAACGAACGGTTGAGCTGATCAATCTTTTTACACACCCAAACTAGGAGTTTGAGCGTGGCCATTGAATAGACCGGAATCGAGCTGAGAACGGAGTTCACAAGCGTAATCCTCCCAGCGCTGCTTAACATTTTCCTCCTCCAGCCAGACAACTTATTCTTGATTTTTTGAAGAAGAGGTTCAAAAGTATTGCGATTCATGGGTTTATGAAGTAGTGGAATTCCCAAATAGACGCCAAGATCATCAGTCACCTCAAACCCTCCTGCAACGCTAATATCGTTGATGACCGTTTCAGACACATTAGGCGAAACGAACAACTTAGACTTACTCATATTGACCTTTTGTCCCGAGGATCGACAGAACAAATCAAGGCACCAGTTCATAATTCTTATCTGCTCAACTGAGGCTTCCCCGAAAAGTAAGATGTCGTCCGCGAAAAACAGGTGGGAGAGTTTTGGTCCTCTCCTGGAAATCTTGAACGGTCTCCACTCGCCTTTGTTAATAGAGCAATGAATAAGGTGGCTTAGACGTTCCATACACAGAACAAAAAGGTAAGGAGAAATAGAATCTCCTTGCCTAATCCCCCTTGTAGGGACAAAAGAGCCCGTTGCCTCCCCGTTCCACAACACATTCAAATAGGATGAGGAAATGCAACTAGCAATCCAGTCAACCCATTTATAGTTAAACCCGGCATCAACGAGCGTGTCAATAACAAAATCCCATCGAATACGGTCATACGCTTTCTCGAGATCAACTTTGAGGATCATCCACCCCTTCTTCCCTTTTTTTCTTTGCATCGAGTGAACGACCTCTTGTGCCAGAACAATATTGTCCACAATAAAACGACCCAGAAGAAAACTTCCCTGAGTTGGGCCAATTAATGAAGGGAGGATCTTTTGAATTCTACCCGCAAGAACTTTCGTAATAATCTTATACAAGACATTACAAAGACTAATAGGTCAGAAAAGATTAACCTTGTCCGGATTTCCCGATTTAGGGATGAGCGAGATTAGTGTGTCATTCATACCCCTCGGCATCTGGCAAGACTCGAAAAAACCCCGAACCTCCGCAATCACAGCCTTCCCAACAATGCTCCAATACTTTTGGTAAAATAACGGTTGGAACCCATCCGGTCTCGGCGCCTTCAAGCTTCCCATCTGTTTAACTGCTCTCCAAATCTCGTCGTCGGAAAACGGGACACTAATGCCATTCCACTCCGTCATGGGCAATTTAGGGAAATGATCATGATCCAAAACAATCGGAACCCTTTCCTCCAATGGCAACGTGTAGAGATTACGGAAAAACTTAGTAACTAATTCTTCCAAGGCTGCTTTTTCTTTAACCCACGTATTGTCCTCCCCGATCAGTGCTTCGACTCTATTGAATTTTGTGCGAACAACAGTCGAAAGGTGAAAAAACGCAGTATTTCTGTCTCCAAATTTGAGCCAATTTTCCTTGGCTTTCTGTTTCCATATCCAATCTTCCTGCTGTAAACTAACTTCCAATCTCTCACGAACTTGGGCTTCTTCCGAAAGTAGAAAATCATTTGGGCCTAGCCCAATACTAGTCTGGATTCTATCCAATTCCTGCAACAGAAGGCTTTTTCTACTCTGTATATGCCCAAAAACATTCTTGTTCCAATTTTGAAGGTCCACTCTCAGACTTTGTAACGCAATGGAAGCCGGCTGAGTACCCGCCCAGTGGCTGTCCAAAAAATCACGAAAGGCCGAGTGAGTCGTCCAAGCCGCTTCAAACCGAAACGGCCGCCTCGATCTATCAAACCTGCATTTTGGGGCCATCTTGAGTAAGATAGGACTGTGGTCCGACCCTAGCTTCGGAAGGTGATGGACACTAGCAGCTGTCCATTTCATCCTCGCCTCCATATTCATGAAAACCCGATCAATCCTCTTCTCAATTCTGTTTTCCGCCCTGCTACCCCGAGCCCACGTAAATTTCTGACCCGTAAATCCCATATCAATAAGACCCGAGTTGTTAACAAATGCATTGAAAACCGAGGAGTCGTTATGAAGCCTACCCGACCCCCCAATTCTATCCTCCAAGCTGAGGATACAGTTAAAATCACCCCCACAAACCATCGGACTCGTGCAAGACTGCATAGTTGACGTCAATTCATCCAAAAAAGGCTTTATGCGATACACCGACGGCGGCCCATAAACCGCAATGATCTGAATAGAAACAAGATCTTTCGTCGCCTTCACGTTCAACCAATGATTACTCTTCGAGACAAGCGTCATGGAGACAACATCTGAATTCCAAAGTAGCCAAACACCACCTGCTCTACCTACAGCTTCCACTCTAAAGTTGCTTCCCTGTTTCAGAGTTCTACAAATCTCTTCCGCTCTCGTTCCCGAGATTTGAGTTTCAAACAATGCCAAGACATCAGCCTTATTACGGTTGATCATGTAGTTAACATTTTTGCGGAAACCGCTCTTCCCGGCTCCACGACATTTCCAAAAAATGACATTCATTGGATACTTAAGGGAGAAAGGAACTAAAAAAACTTAACACGTCTGATTTGGAGAAGCCACCTCCATGGTGTCCTCCCCCAGTTGTTCTTGAAAACATCTGTCCAGTAGATCTTGAGACTGACTAATAACAATTTGTTCTATTTGCGTGAGACCAATCTCCAAAGTCGGGCTAGGCTGAGCATCTCTGTTCGACATTCCATCCACCGAATGGCCCTCAGATGCATTGTTATGTACATCACACTGGGCCTTGACACCATTAATCCCCATGCTATGATCGATCTTCTCAAAAGGGCCCATTTCAAAATCGGCCTTTTGTCTCTTTGATGGGCCTGCAACATCTCCTATATTCGGCCCACCAATAAAACTCTGAAGTTTATTAACGCCGGCCTTGGACAATTTTTTATTCCTGCTTAATTTCCTCAACCTATTTCTCTTAGCATTCTTTTCTCCTACTGCCACCCTACCTTCCTCTTTTTGACAACCTTCCTCTGTTTGAGCAGAAAAAAGGCCGACCTTCTCTTTCCTTTCCAAATCACCTATCAGACCATTGGTTACTCATATCTGCTTACCTTTCCTTACCCTTTGATTCTGCGTTAAAGTTTGACTCTCTGAGCAAACCCCTTTGGTCTCTGTTTCCATCACTCTCCCATCCCTATCCCCCTCACTGCGAAGGACCGAAAAACAGTTTGTTTGACCAGCTTTTCTTGCACTCTCTGAGCACGCCCCTTTTCCTAAATTTTCAGGTTGTTTCCTCGTATCCATGGGTTGCCTAGTTCCTGAGTTTTGTCTCGGAAGCCACACCTGCTTTTTAGGAATCATCCACCCTCCTCTCTGTTCGTCGGCAATAGGTTTTTGGTAGAGAAGTTTCAATCTTTCCGACTCCTTCCTGAGAATATCCTCCTTCCTCTGCATGTTCACTGGATCGGATGGGCACTTTGGTTGGAAATGGCCAAAGTGTCCACAAGAGAAGAAAATAGCACTGATTTTTCATATTCCACCAAATAACGGACTCCATTAACATAGATTGAACCTTTGAGCGGTTTTGACAAATCCAAGGCAATGGAGATCCTAGCGAACCTTCCTCTGCCTGCTCTGCTAGTATTTTTGTCCACCTTCAATATTTTCCCCAACCCCTCAATGATCTGTTCAAGAACACTTTCCTCATAGAAGTAGACAGGTAGGTTAGCCACTTTCACCCACACCGGCGTCACCGCAACCTTGTCAGTGATCGGATCAAAACTAGGTTCACATGGTTTGATAACCAGATAATGTCCGAATAGGGACCAAGGACCTTCAGTAATGACCTTAATCCTGTCTTCCTCAAGCTGGAATTTCGCCAGATGATACCCATTTGGAAGGTCTATAATCTTCAATCTTCCTCTCGGCTTCCACAGTTCTTTTGCTCTCCTGTTCATCACCTCATGAGCTATTGTTGTACCCAAAGTCTTGACCATTAAAGTATTGCTCCAATTAGCGGTGAGAGCCTCCACCACTGCTCTGTCCACTGTAACTCTTGGATCTCCATCGGAGCCCTCTGGAAAGTTTGTGGAGATCTTACCTTTAATAAATCCCGGAGCCAGTCTCAGCTTGTCTTCTTGAGGTTCTTCTCCAGTTAGCATTTCTTTCCAAGAAGGCTGGACGCTTATAACTTTCTGGCCTCCACTCTCTTCCTTGTTCCCATCTTTATGCTCCTGCTGCTGACTATCAGTAAATATGCTAGGACCCATGGCATTAACTTCTCCAATCTTGTTGGCATTTACTTCTCCAACCATGTTGGCATTTACTTCCCCACCACTTTCCTCCATATTAACGTCTTTTTCCCCCGGACAGAGCTGCCCCCCAAGCGGAAGTGACTGTTGGTTGGCTTCAATATCTGGGGGTTTATTCTCCTCCTGGGTTTCCATAGCATTCTGTGTTTCAGGGACAAAGGACGGCGTCGGAGAACAAGTCACGTCCGGACACATAAAGCTCCGGCGGGAAATATAACGTTGAGGGGTTTTTTGTCGAGAGAGTTATTATAACAAATTAATTATTTCATGTATAAGGATCTTAAACAACTCTACTGGTGACCCAATATAAGAAATGATGTGGTAGAGTTTGTTTCTAAGTGTTTGACTTGACATCAGGTCAAAATTGAGCACCAGAGACCCGCAGGAATGCTTCAACCACTTCGGGTTCCGAAGTGGGAATGGGAAGACATTTCCATGGAATTTGTTATGGGGTTACCCAGGAAGGGGGGAGTGTAAATACCACTTGGGTGTTTGTTGACAGGCTAATCAAGTCAGTATCATTCTCTTGGTATTCAGGAGACTTGGGGTCCTGATCGATTAGCAGAATTGTATATTCAGGAGATTTACGACTACTTAAGATTCCTAAAACCATCACATGTGACCGAGAAAGGAGATTCATATCACATTTTGGAAATCCCTCATACGGCCATGGATACTGAACTGAGGTTTAGAACTACCTTTCATCCACATACAAAAGGGACCATTCGAACTGTGAAAGACATCTTAAGAGCATGTATACTTGATTGGCCGGGAAAATAGGATGCAAATTTCCATTGGTGGAGTTCACGTATCATAATAGTTCGCATGCATGTATTAGATGGCACACTACGAGGCATTGTATGGTCAACGTTGCCGCTCACCAATTAGTTGGAATGACCGTGTTGATTCCTTCGGAACCGATCCTAACATGCTCCAAGAGACGAAGAAAAAGATCAGGGTGTGTCGAGAGAGATTACTGACTGCACAAAGTCGTCAAAAGTTGTATGCTTATAAACGACGACGCCCTTTAAAGTTTGAAGTTGGTGACCATGTACTCCTTAAGGTGTCACCCATTCGAGGAGTTCATACTGTTTTTCATGTATCTCAGTTGCAGAAACATGTAGCTGATTCTAGTCATATCATAAACTATGATGAGATTCAAATTGTTGATGATGTCACCTATGAAGAGTATTCGGTGACAAATTTAGAGTGTCGATCTGAGAACAAAGGTAATACCTCTAGTAAAAGTGTAATGGTCTCCTCATGGAGTCGAGTAGGCTACATGGGAACTTGAGGCGAGCATACGAGAGCGTTATCCTGAGCTATTCTCGTCTAGTTTCGAGGACGAAACTATTTTTAAGCGGGGGGAGGATGTGATGCCCGTGAAATTTTCTGCAAAACTAATATATAGCTATGAAAAGAATGTCGGGCTGAGATTTTTTCTTCATGGAGATTCGAATTAAAATAAGTGCGTACCCTGGCCAGAAATTTTAGAATTTCTGTTGATAAATAATTTAGTTTGATTGCCCGAAACTAATTTGATAAATTAATAGAATATATTAAATATTTATTAGAGGTTCTCCGGGGTATTCTAGAAGAAACCGAGGTTGGAGATATTTATTTGGGAGAAAACCGAGGGTAGAGACAATTTATTTAGAAACGGAAGCTTGAGATATTTTTGGAAATGTTGTGGTTGATAATTCCGAGACTTAGAAATTGTTATATCGGGATATTTTTAGAAAAACCGATATTTTTTGGGAACGTTCCAGAAATTGGGAGAATGGTAACTTTCCTTCTCATAAACCGACCTTCAGCTTCTTTTTAATTGCACGCACCAACACTATCTTCATATTCTTCATGGAACCATCACCATACTCTCCCTAGCTGCGTTCTTCTTCTCCTTGTTGCGCCCACCTTGCCACCTTCTCCTCCTTGTTTCTACGCCCCTGTTTTGGTGTCGGAAATTCGTGGCCAGCTCGTGGCCTCTGCTGGGATCTCTCCTGCCCCTCATCCTCCTCTGTTTTGCTGAGCTGCAGTAGCTCGGTTCCAGCCAGCAATTTGACTCCTATGGCCCATTTTCCAGCTCGTAAGTAAGTCTTACCTCCCTCAATCTCTTTCCTTCTTGCACAATTTTAAGGATTGAATGTTTGGCTAATGGGGGTTGTTGATGAATTGATGGTTGATTGGTGATTGATCGAACTTGTTGGATTGATAACGCTCTAGGATGCTTGAAAATGGTCTAGATTGAATAGATTTCGCGACGAAAATCGAAAGCATGAAATTTGGGCGTTTTACCTTGAATCTGAATTTCTGGGATTTCTGGAGAATTTTGTCCCAGTTTTAGGATGCGTAATCCTTCCACGAGCCTGAGGAATTTTACTGTTTGGGATTTGGAGTTGTGTACAATGAGTTATGATTTCATGAAGTATGCTAGTTGACGTAGTCAAGATGTTCGATGAAATGTATGAACAAAATTTGGTGTCTCGGTATATTTTAATTGGCTTTTTTCTATAAATTAGGTGATATATGGAATGCATACAACTCGTTTGATGAAAACGTGGAACTCCTAATCTCGGTCTTTGATGGTGTTTTACGGAGTAATCACGAGCAACTCTGGCTTGAGTCTCGTAAAATTCAGGCAAGTTTCTTGACTTGCTCGGTTTTAGTTCGGGTTAATATTTATCTAAGTATTCTTATGTGAGTTGATAAGTGTTGTGATTTGACTTGATTCTTTCATAAATATATGTTAAATATAAGTTACAGTAATTTGATTCTTTGTTAAATATATGTTAGAATATAAGTTGAAAAGATTTGATTTTGATAAATATATGTTGAGATAAGTTAAAGTGATTTGGTTCTTTGATAAATGTATGTTGTATACAGTGTTCTAAAAAACGCTAGGCAGGTGCTAGGCGGTGAGGGGTCCTTGCGCCTAGGCGTCTAGGCGGGAGCCTAGGCGGGGCCTAGACGGATCAATATTATAACACTTATTTTTATATTTCAATATAATTTCCTTATATAAAAAACTAAATCAAAATATATTAATTTGTAATTTTCATAGTAATTAATAATTTAACTATGTAATTTTAATACAAGCATAGAATTTGCTAATTATTCATCTAAAATTCATTGACCTTATAGTATTTTTCATAAAGAAGTTCTACAAGACCACAACAAGCAAATTTTTTATAGTTTTCAACACATGTTTGAACGTAAGTAATATTAAATAATTATTCATAACTCATAGTCGTAGTAGCATGCTCTTAGCAGACGTTGGTTGCAGTACGAGGGCGGGGATAGGGAGACCCGAACAAGGGTAAGAGGCGGGACGAGATGTGAGGTGAGGTGAGAGGCGGATGATGGGATGAGAGGTGACGGCATGCAAAGATGGAGGTGGGAGGTAGTAGGGACGACAAAGTTCTCAGTTGAGATGGAGAGGGGTGAAAGGTGAGATACGGAGGCGTGAGACAAACGAGAGGGTGGGATTGTCTTTTAACTTTTAACCTAAATAATAATGCATACCCCTTTCAAAAAAAAGAACGCTTACCCCCGCCTAGAAAAAATCGTAACGCCTAGGCGGGCGATTTTTTTTTCAACCGCCTAGTAAAAAAGGACTAGCACCTAGTCGGAACGTTAGGGTGCCGCCTAGCGCCTAGGCGGGTCTTTTAGAACACTGGTTGTATATAAGTGGAAGTATTGGACCTGTGCAGGGCAGATAAAAGGTATCGGAATGCATTTTTCGGGGTACGTTAAAGGGTCTCGGAATGAATTTTCCGGGATACGTTAAAGGGTCTCGGAAGGACGCTTCTGGGGTACGTTAAAGGGTCTCAGAAGGACGCTTCCGGGGTACGTTGGAACGTCCCTGGGTATTATGCTGAGAGTATCCTACCCCCTCCTGGTTGCGGTCGGAAGGGTATAGAAGCAGGATTACTAGAGTTATTATATTGCTATATTATTATGATTTGGTATAGTGATATATATGTATCTATATATGAGTTTGATAAAAGATTATATGATTATATTATTATGGTTTGGTATGGATATACATATATATCTATATATTGATTTGACGATGAAAGTGTTTGGTACTATGCTTTATTGGCTTACATGTGGAATACTAACTAGTATTCTCCTGACTTGGTAACTGACCCGTTGTGGCTGACTCTGTCTTTGAAATTAGGTACTATAGTTGTCCATACACCGGAGCAACATGAAGAGATTGGAGGCGACCGACGTGGATTAGACAGCTCCTTGCATTTCTTTTATTTTTGTTGTTCCCTTTTGTCCCAAAAACCTTAGGGGCCTTGTAGCGCATCTGTGTTGACCTATACATCATACTTAGAAATCCTTTGTATTGCTTGTTAAAAAAAATCAAGGTAACTCTTTAAACTCATTCATACCCTTCTTCAAATGATGCTACTAACCTGCAATCCTGACATTTTATAATTCATAAACTTACCATACTAACAGCTAAACTTCTATATATTTCATCAAACTTCAAACAAAGGCTTGTTTAAGGAGCTAAAACACACATTTCTACCCCCATTTCAGCACCAAACGAAACTATTTATATGAGGCATGTAGGTATTGAAACCCGCAGTCAAATGCTTCGTCTTCACATGGTTCATCACTCCAACACCGAAATCATATATAAACAACGAACGAACCACACCCCCTTCACCTTCCCTTCTACCTCCAGTACCTCTGCTCATACCAACTCCCTCTTCATCTTCAAACACATCTTCATCCTCACCATCTTCAAACAACGGGTGAACCATTTTACTCCTAAAGATAATCCACCTTCCATACCTAGAGCCACATATAGGACTCATATCCGGCAACACACCAGATTCAATCATATAAAGCTTACTCCACCTCTCCCCTGAATAGCCCTTCAACGCCCATATTTCAATCTGGTTCAACTCATGAGTAACAAAACATAAACAACCACCAAGTTCAATAATTCCATCATGTAAACTTTTCGTTTTAGGGTATGGTATTGAACTAAACTTTATCTCCTCAATCTCCATAGATAGAATGTAGTACTCATTAACCCAATACAAAGTTCCATTGGCGAAAACCGGTTTATAGTTCAATGGAACAATTAGTCCTGATTTCGGTCCTTTCACCATCTCCCATCTCCTCTTCTCAATTGTTAGAATTTCACAGCTGAATTTCCCTGATTCTTCCTCAAACAAATGAACCGCCATATGCTCGTTTGTTGAGGATTTGTATGCAAATGCGTAAGCTTCTTTATCCGAACGTACAATAGTACCTGGTGTCAGAGGAGTAACTTTTCTAGTAGTAGGATTCATAACAACTAAACCGCCTTTTTTAAGCTTGTTTTCAAGTAAAAGTAAGCCGTTGCAAGAACCGTGGATACGTCCGTTGCAAGCGATGTTAAACCCTTTCAATTCAGCAAGTGAGACACCGTTCTTGATCTCTAGGAAATGGAGGCGCGCTTGTCGCCTGAGTCCCCTTTCGCTACGGTTTTCTTGCTGAAACATGACACCATTTTGCTTCTGCACAAGAGACTCAACCAATATGGTATTATTTGGCTGACCGGGTTCGTTGAAACTAAGACAAAGAAGACCATGTTCAGATTGATGGAGATGTTCTTCAATGAAGGTTTGTTCCATGATTACGTTGTTCCATGATTTACAGATGGAGCTTGATCTCTGAAGATCATCAATAGGGAGCCTGAGAAAGATGCAGAACATGCAATCTTCAGCAAGACTGAACATTTTCTTTCCTCTCTCTTCTTCCTCTGCTTCCCTCAATTGGTTCTTTTCATGTATTAATGCCAGAAAATTTGAGATAGTGCCACTCTGGTGAGATTTAATGCTCCACGTTCTGTAATATGAAATCTTGTATTTAGATAAGATCTTGACTTGCTCAACAGTTTGGTTATCTTAAAAGCACGTCAAGTTTTATATCAACATTCTGCAAAGGATGACTATTAATTGAAGGTGCTCAATGATGACTTATAAAACATAACTAATGCTTATGATGTTTTCTTTGAACTCTTCTGAAGTGTTAAATTTCTATTCCTGTGTTAATGTAAAGCTATATGATATTATAATCGCTAAAGAGCATTCCACAGCAAAAATCCTGATCAATACACAAAGTATCCAGAAAGTTCAGGCAATAGAGGGATTCAAACCCTAAAAACCCAAAATGGATTCATTCAATTAACTTTTGAAAACAGTAAGTTTCTTCTAATTCATCAGAATTAGACAGATAATCAAACAAATAAGCAGAGAAATTCAGTATGAATCATATGCATCATATGCTTCTAAGAAGAAACCTAAATCAGAAAATTGGATCCAAAAAACAACAAAAAATCAACTTTTAACGAATCATCTCGTAGATTTATAACCCGTTACAGAATACAAATAATTGAACTGACAATTGACAAATTATTATTCTAGTCTTTTACCTGTGATCAATCCCATTGCGCCGAGAAGTAGATAATCGCTTACTTCTTGAATCCATGAGAAGAAGAAGCAGATTGATACCTGAATATCACTTTTCAAGGTGTGAGCTTTACTAGTAGTGCTTACTTTTCAAGTGTTAAGTATCACTTGTCAATTGTAACCAATCAGAGCAAATTGCGAAGGAGACACGCACAATACGAGCAATCAGACGGTTGATTTTCGCGAATTATTTTATTATTTATCTTATTAGGGTTAATTGGCCTACCCGCAATGTAAACAAAATTTTTACGAAGAAATTGAGCCCATTGCCCACTTTATAACTTAATTTCTATTAGTTCCCCCCCCCTTTTAATATTTGTGTTTTCGTAACCTACTCTATCCCCTCTCGTCTCTTCTTCCTCCCCGACCTTCTCTCTCCATACTCCCCATTCGTTGCCTTTATTTGAGTTCTGGCGATTTTCCTTTTCTCCTCTCAATCAATCTAGAGATCTCGTTCTTTTCTTTGATCTTGCTTCTTCGCTCAAATTTTTCAATTCCTCATATCGTAGTTCTGGTTAATTTGTTTCCTACCATCTCTCCTCTCAAATCGATCAGGATCTTCTATTTGATGGATCGGGTAGGTTCGAAGAAAATCAGACAGTCACCGACGTGCTCAATCACACCATCTTCTACTGCATCTTCGCACAAGTCCATCATCTTCCTGGCGCTCTTTAGAACAGTACACCCATTTTGAATCCATTTAATTTGTTCATTGATGTAGTTGTTTGATGACACCTGCAGTGTGTTCAAATCCGACGAACATCAGAATTTCGTTCTCGTTGAACTCCCGCTATCGCTCTAGGTTTTTGACTGAATATTTTGACCTAGGTTTTGCTTGTTTTACTGGTTTTTTATTGTTGATAATTTCTTCCTATGGTATGAATTCTTCATTGACATACCAGACTGGTTCAAGCAGTTACCAGGAACCAGGGCAATTGGATGAAGAAGACTATAGTCATGCTCCAAATATTCTGAGCTCACGCTGGGCATCTAATGATGATCAACAGGATGAAGATATGCAGGATCTGGAGTGCAGGAAGACCAACGGTTATTTTTTCTCGGATTTGTGTTGATGAAACCACGGTTGTTGTTTGATGAACGACTCGACAAAGGAGATATAGCTACATGGCACAACAGGTGTTTGCTAAATTGCCAACTCGGGTCATCTTTTCCAAACATGCTTAACTCTTTTACATTGGACGCGATAATCTCGTTTTTGGTTTCCATGAGAAATTTGAAAAGAGGTAAACCACTATTGACTGTGAGTTGAAGCAGTGCAGTATTGAATTTTGAGCTTGATTTCTCTATGTGAATCTCTTCCAGATTGATAGGCTTGGAATCCATGTGCTTTCGAATTGGATCTAGAAATCTTCTAAATGGGCTAATTCTGCTTCTAGAAGTGGAATTTCCATGTTCCAAATTTGAAGCTTTGGCTGGGACCGTATTTGACTGATGTATGTTTTTAACTTAGGAAGAGATGAATGATCTTTAGAGCTGAGACTTCTGCTTAATCTTCAAATGTTGAGCTTAAAGTATTAGTAGAATTTGACATTTCCTTTTTCTGGTTTTCTTCAGAATGAGCTTCCATTCTCTTGTTATGAATGAGCCTTTCGAGATTGATGTCCAATTCAGTATCTGGTTATAAATTGTGTTGGTGACAATAAAATTTGGAAAATTATGTGTTGCTGACAATAAATTGTGTTGATGGCAATAAAAATTGGAATATTAAGTGTTGTTGACAATAAATTTAAGTGTTGCTGACAATAAATTAAGTCTTGATGACAATAAATTATGTTGATAACAATAAAACTTGGAATATTATGTGTTGCTGAAAATAAGTTTAAGTGTTGATGACAATAAATTGTGTTGGTGACAATAAATTGTGTTGGTGACAATAAAATTTGGAAAATTATGCGTTGTTGACAATAAATTTGAGTGTTGATGACAATAAATTGTGTTGGTGACAATAAAATTTGGAAAATTATGTGTTGCTGACAATAAATTTAAGTGTTGATGACAATAAATTGTGTTGATGACAATAAAATTTGGAAAATTATGTGTGGCTGACAATAAATTTAAATGTTGATGACAATAAATTGTGTTGATGACAATAAAATTTGG
>NW_027367981.1:0-53225 GCF_046119375.1 Phyllobates terribilis | reverse complement strand
ACTGAATGAAAGGAGCTGGCATCTCACTCTCTTTGAATCTTCTTTATCATGCTAAGAGGAGCAGGAAAAAGCAAAAAATTTCAGAATTGCACCTTGCAATGCGGAGAAATTACTGTTTGTGCATTTACAATATTCATTGATTTTTGCCATTGAAAAACGTCCAGAAATGATTGAAGCTACTGACTGAATGAAAGGAGCTGGCATCTCACTCTCTTTGAATCTTCTTTATCATGCTAAGAGGAGCAGGAAAAAGCAAAAAATTTCAGAATTGCACCTTGCAATGCGGAGAAATTACTGTTTGTGCATTTACAATATTCATTGATTTTTGCCATTGAAAAACATCATGTTATTCATATACCAGAAATGATTGAAGCTACTGACTGAATGAAAGGAGCTGGCATCTCACTCTCTTTGAATCTTCTTTATCATGCTAAGAGGAGCAGGAAAAAGAAAAAAATTTCAGAATTGCACCTTGCAATGCGGAGAAATTACTTTTTGTGCATTTACAATATTCAATGATTTTTGCCATTGAAAAACGTCCAGAAATGATTGAAGCTACTGACTGAATGAAAGGAGCTGGCATCTCACTCTCTTTGAATCTTCTTTATCATGCTAAGAGGAGCAGGAAAAAGCAAAAAATTTCAGAATTGCACCTTGCAATGCGGAGAAATTACTGTTTGTGCATTTACAATATTCATTGATTTTTGCCATTGAAAAACATCATGTTATTCATATACCAGAAATGTTTGAAGCTACTGACTGAATGAAAGGAGCTGGCATCTCACTCTCTTTGAATCTTCTTTATCATGCTAAGAGGAGCAGGAAAAAGCAAAAAATTTCAGAATTGCACCTTGCAATGCGGAGAAATTACTGTTTGTGCATTTACAATATTCATTGATTTTTGCATTGAAAAACGTCCAGAAATGATTGAAGCTACTGACTGAATGAAAGGAGCTGGCATCTCACTCTCTTTGAATCTTGTTTATCATGCTAAGAGGAGCAGGAAAAAGCAAAAAATTTCAGAATTGCACCTTGCAATGCGGAGAAATTACTGTTTGTGCATTTACAATATTCATTGATTTTTGCCATTGAAAAATGTCCAGAAATGATTGAAGCTACTGACTGAATGAAAGGAGCTGGCATCTCACTCTCTTTGAATCTTCTTTATCAAGCTAAGAGGAGCAGGAAAAAGCAAAAAATTTCAGAATTGCACCTTGCAATGCGGAGAAATTACTGTTTGTGCATTTACAATATTCATTGATTTTTGCCATTGAAAAACATCATGTTATTCATATACCAGAAATGTTTGAAGCTACTGACTGAATGAAAGGAGCTGGCATCTCACTCTCTTTGAATCTTCTTTATCATGCTAAGAGGAGCAGGAAAAAGCAAAAAATTTCAGAATTGCACCTTGCAATGCGGAGAAATTACTGTTTGTGCATTTACAATATTCATTGATTTTTGCCATTGAAAAACGTCCAGAAATGATTGAAGCTACTGACTGAATGAAAGGAGCTGGCATCTCACTCTCTTTGAATCTTGTTTATCATGCTAAGAGGAGCAGGAAAAAGCAAAAAATTTCAGAATTGCACCTTGCAATGCGGAGAAATTACTGTTTGTGCATTTACAATATTCATTGATTTTTGCCATTAAAAAACGTCCAGAAATGATTGAAGCTACTGACTGAATGAAAGGAGCTGGCATCTCACTCTCTTTGAATCTTCTTTATCATGCTAAGAGGAGCAGGAAAAAGCAAAAAATTTCAGAATTGCACCTTGCAATGCGGAGAAATTACTCTTTGTGCATTTACAATATTCATTGATTTTTGCCATTGAAAAACATCATGTTATTCATATACCAGAAATGTTTGAAGCTACTGACTGAATGAAAGGAGCTGGCATCTCACTCTCTTTGAATCTTCTTTATCATGCTAAGAGGAGCAGGAAAAAGCAAAAAATTTCAGAATTGCACCTTGCAATGCGGAGAAATTACTGTTTGTGCATTTACAATATTCATTGATTTTTGCCATTGAAAAACGTCCAGAAATGATAGAAGCTACTGACTGAATGAAAGGAGCTGGCATCTCACTCTCTTTGAATCTTGTTTATCATGCTAAGAGGAACAGGAAAAAGCAAAAAATTTCAGAATTGCACCTTGCAATGCGGAGAAATTACTGTTTGTGCATTTACAATATTCATTGATTTTTGCCATTGAAAAACATCATGTTATTCATATACCAGAAATGTTTGAAGCTACTGACTGAATGAAAGGAGCTGGCATCTCACTCTCTTTGAATCTTCTTTATCATGCTAAGAGGAGCAGGAAAAAGCAAAAAATTTCAGAATTGCACCTTGCAATGCGGAGAAATTACTCTTTGTGCATTTACAATATTCATTGATTTTTGCCATTGAAAAACGTCCAGAAATGATTGAAGCTACTGACTGAATGAAAGGAGCTGGCATCTCACTCTCTTTGAATCTTCTTTATCATGCTAAGAGGAGCAGGAAAAAGCAAAAAATTTCAGAATTGCACCTTGCAATGCGGAGAAATTACTGTTTGTGCATTTACAATATTCATTGATTTTTGCCATTAAAAAACGTCCAGAAATGATTGAAGCTACTGACTGAATGAAAGGAGCTGGCATCTCACTCTCTTTGAATCTTCTTTATCATGCTAAGAGGAGCAGGAAAAAGCAAAAAATTTCAGAATTGCACCTTGCAATGCGGAGAAATTACTCTTTGTGCATTTACAATATTCATTGATTTTTGCCATTGAAAAACATCATGTTATTCATATACCAGAAATGTTTGAAGCTACTGACTGAATGAAAGGAGCTGGCATCTCACTCTCTTTGAATCTTCTTTATCATGCTAAGAGGAGCAGGAAAAAGCAAAAAATTTCAGAATTGCACCTTGCAATGCGGAGAAATTACTGTTTGTGCATTTACAATATTCATTGATTTTTGCCATTGAAAAACGTCCAGAAATGATAGAAGCTACTGACTGAATGAAAGGAGCTGGCATCTCACTCTCTTTGAATCTTGTTTATCATGCTAAGAGGAACAGGAAAAAGCAAAAAATTTCAGAATTGCACCTTGCAATGCGGAGAAATTACTGTTTGTGCATTTACAATATTCATTGATTTTTGCCATTGAAAAACATCATGTTATTCATATACCAGAAATGTTTGAAGCTACTGACTGAATGAAAGGAGCTGGCATCTCACTCTCTTTGAATCTTCTTTATCATGCTAAGAGGAGCAGGAAAAAGCAAAAAATTTCAGAATTGCACCTTGCAATGCGGAGAAATTACTCTTTGTGCATTTACAATATTCATTGATTTTTGCCATTGAAAAACGTCCAGAAATGATTGAAGCTACTGACTGAATGAAAGGAGCTGGCATCTCACTCTCTTTGAATCTTCTTTATCATGCTAAGAGGAGCAGGAAAAAGCAAAAAATTTCAGAATTGCACCTTGCAATGCGGAGAAATTACTGTTTGTGCATTTACAATATTCATTGATTTTTGCCATTGAAAAACGTCCAGAAATGATTGAAGCTACTGACTGAATGAAAGGAGCTGGCATCTCACTCTCTTTGAATCTTCTTTATCATGCTAAGAGGAGCAGGAAAAAGCAAAAAATTTCAGAATTGCACCTTGCAATGCGGAGAAATTACTGTTTGTGTATTTACAATATTCATTGATTTTTGCCATTGAAAAACATCATGTTATTCATATACCAGAAATGTTTGAAGCTACTGACTGAATGAAAGGAGCTGGCATCTCACTCTCTTTGAATCTTCTTTATCATGCTAAGAGGAGCAGGAAAAAGCAAAAAATTTCAGAATTGCACCTTGCAATGCGGAGAAATTACTGTTTGTGCATTTACAATATTCATTGATTTTTGCCATTGAAAAACGTCCAGAAATGATTGAAGCTACTGACTGAATGAAAGGAGCTGGCATCTCACTCTCTTTGAATCTTGTTTATCATGCTAAGAGGAGCAGGAAAAAGCAAAAAATTTCAGAATTGCACCTTGCAATGCGGAGAAATTACTGTTTGTGCATTTACAATATTCATTGATTTTTGCCATTGAAAAACGTCCAGAAATGATTGAAGCTACTGACTGAATGAAAGGAGCTGGCATCTCACTCTCTTTGAATCTTCTTTACCATGCTAAGAGGAGCAGGAAAAAGCAAAAAATTTCAGAATTGCACCTTGCAATGCGGAGAAATTACTGTTTGTGCATTTACAATATTCATTGATTTTTGCCATTGAAAAACATCATGTTATTCATATACCAGAAATGTTTGAAGCTACTGACTGAATGAAAGGAGCTGGCATCTCACTCTCTTTGAATCTTCTTTATCATGCTAAGAGGAGCAGGAAAAAGCAAAAAATTTCAGAATTGCACCTTGCAATGCGGAGAAATTACTGTTTGTGCATTTACAATATTCATTGATTTTTGCCATTGAAAAACATCATGTTATTCATATACCAGAAATGATTGAAGCTACTGACTGAATGAAAGGAGCTGGCATCTCACTCTCTTTGAATCTTCTTTATCATGCTAAGAGGAGCAGGAAAAAGCAAAAAATTTCAGAATTGCACCTTGCAATGCGGAGAAATTACTGTTTGTGCATTTACAATATTCAATGATTTTTGCCATTGAAAAACGTCCAGAAATGATTGAAGCTACTGACTGAATGAAAGGAGCTGGCATCTCACTCTCTTTGAATCTTCTTTATCATGCTAAGAGGAGCAGGAAAAAGCAAAAAATTTCAGAATTGCACCTTGCAATGCGGAGAAATTACTGTTTGTGCATTTACAATATTCATTGATTTTTGCCATTGAAAAACATCATGTTATTCATATACCAGAAATGTTTGAAGCTCCTGACTGAATGAAAGGAGCTGGCATCTCACTCTCTTTGAATCTTCTTTATCATGCTAAGAGGAGCAGGAAAAAGCAAAAAATTTCAGAATTGCACCTTGCAATGCGGAGAAATTACTGTTTGTGCATTTACAATATTCATTGATTTTTGCCATTGAAAAACGTCCAGAAATGATTGAAGCTACTGACTGAATGAAAGGAGCTGGCATCTCACTCTCTTTGAATCTTCATCATGCTAAGAGGAGCAGGAAAAAGCAAAAAATTTCAGAATTGCACCTTGCAATGCGGAGAAATTACTGTTTGTGCATTTACAATATTCATTGATTTTTGCCATTGAAAAACATCATGTTATTCATATACCAGAAATGATTGAAGCTACTGACTGAATGAAAGGAGCTGGCATCTCACTCTCTTTGAATCTTCTTTATCATGCTAAGAGGAGCAGGAAAAAGAAAAAAATTTCAGAATTGCACCTTGCAATGCGGAGAAATTACTTTTTGTGCATTTACAATATTCAATGATTTTTGCCATTGAAAAACGTCCAGAAATGATTGAAGCTACTGACTGAATGAAAGGAGCTGGCATCTCACTCTCTTTGAATCTTCTTTATCATGCTAAGAGGAGCAGGAAAAAGCAAAAAATTTCAGAATTGCACCTTGCAATGCGGAGAAATTACTGTTTGTGCATTTACAATATTCATTGATTTTTGCCATTGAAAAACATCATGTTATTCATATACCAGAAATGTTTGAAGCTACTGACTGAATGAAAGGAGCTGGCATCTCACTCTCTTTGAATCTTCTTTATCATGCTAAGAGGAGCAGGAAAAAGCAAAAAATTTCAGAATTGCACCTTGCAATGCGGAGAAATTACTCTTTGTGCATTTACAATATTCATTGATTTTTGCCATTGAAAAACGTCCAGAAATGATTGAAGCTACTGACTGAATGAAAGGAGCTGGCATCTCACTCTCTTTGAATCTTCTTTATCATGCTAAGAGGAGCAGGAAAAAGCAAAAAATTTCAGAATTGCACCTTGCAATGCGGAGAAATTACTGTTTGTGCATTTACAATATTCATTGATTTTTGCCATTGAAAAACGTCCAGAAATGATTGAAGCTACTGACTGAATGAAAGGAGCTGGCATCTCACTCTCTTTGAATCTTCTTTATCATGCTAAGAGGAGCAGGAAAAAGCAAAAAATTTCAGAATTGCACCTTGCAATGCGGAGAAATTACTCTTTGTGCATTTACAATATTCATTGATTTTTGCCATTGAAAAACATCATGTTATTCATATACCAGAAATGTTTGAAGCTACTGACTGAATGAAAGGAGCTGGCATCTCACTCTCTTTGAATCTTCTTTATCATGCTAAGAGGAGCAGGAAAAAGCAAAAAATTTCAGAATTGCACCTTGCAATGCGGAGAAATTACTGTTTGTGCATTTACAATATTCATTGATTTTTGCCATTAAAAAACGTCCAGAAATGATTGAAGCTACTGACTGAATGAAAGGAGCTGGCATCTCACTCTCTTTGAATCTTCTTTATCATGCTAAGAGGAGCAGGAAAAAGCAAAAAATTTCAGAATTGCACCTTGCAATGCGGAGAAATTACTCTTTGTGCATTTACAATATTCATTGATTTTTGCCATTGAAAAACATCATGTTATTCATATACCAGAAATGTTTGAAGCTACTGACTGAATGAAAGGAGCTGGCATCTCACTCTCTTTGAATCTTCTTTATCATGCTAAGAGGAGCAGGAAAAAGCAAAAAATTTCAGAATTGCACCTTGCAATGCGGAGAAATTACTGTTTGTGCATTTACAATATTCATTGATTTTTGCCATTGAAAAACGTCCAGAAATGATAGAAGCTACTGACTGAATGAAAGGAGCTGGCATCTCACTCTCTTTGAATCTTGTTTATCATGCTAAGAGGAACAGGAAAAAGCAAAAAATTTCAGAATTGCACCTTGCAATGCGGAGAAATTACTGTTTGTGCATTTACAATATTCATTGATTTTTGCCATTGAAAAACATCATGTTATTCATATACCAGAAATGTTTGAAGCTACTGACTGAATGAAAGGAGCTGGCATCTCACTCTCTTTGAATCTTCTTTATCATGCTAAGAGGAGCAGGAAAAAGCAAAAAATTTCAGAATTGCACCTTGCAATGCGGAGAAATTACTCTTTGTGCATTTACAATATTCATTGATTTTTGCCATTGAAAAACGTCCAGAAATGATTGAAGCTACTGACTGAATGAAAGGAGCTGGCATCTCACTCTCTTTGAATCTTCTTTATCATGCTAAGAGGAGCAGGAAAAAGCAAAAAATTTCAGAATTGCACCTTGCAATGCGGAGAAATTACTGTTTGTGCATTTACAATATTCATTGATTTTTGCCATTGAAAAACGTCCAGAAATGATTGAAGCTACTGACTGAATGAAAGGAGCTGGCATCTCACTCTCTTTGAATCTTCTTTATCATGCTAAGAGGAGCAGGAAAAAGCAAAAAATTTCAGAATTGCACCTTGCAATGCGGAGAAATTACTGTTTGTGTATTTACAATATTCATTGATTTTTGCCATTGAAAAACATCATGTTATTCATATACCAGAAATGTTTGAAGCTACTGACTGAATGAAAGGAGCTGGCATCTCACTCTCTTTGAATCTTCTTTATCATGCTAAGAGGAGCAGGAAAAAGCAAAAAATTTCAGAATTGCACCTTGCAATGCGGAGAAATTACTGTTTGTGCATTTACAATATTCATTGATTTTTGCCATTGAAAAACGTCCAGAAATGATTGAAGCTACTGACTGAATGAAAGGAGCTGGCATCTCACTCTCTTTGAATCTTGTTTATCATGCTAAGAGGAGCAGGAAAAAGCAAAAAATTTCAGAATTGCACCTTGCAATGCGGAGAAATTACTGTTTGTGCATTTACAATATTCATTGATTTTTGCCATTGAAAAACGTCCAGAAATGATTGAAGCTACTGACTGAATGAAAGGAGCTGGCATCTCACTCTCTTTGAATCTTCTTTATCATGCTAAGAGGAGCAGGAAAAAGCAAAAAATTTCAGAATTGCACCTTGCAATGCGGAGAAATTACTGTTTGTGCATTTACAATATTCATTGATTTTTGCCATTGAAAAACATCATGTTATTCATATACCAGAAATGTTTGAAGCTACTGACTGAATGAAAGGAGCTGGCATCTCACTCTCTTTGAATCTTCTTTATCATGCTAAGAGGAGCAGGAAAAAGCAAAAAATTTCAGAATTGCACCTTGCAATGCGGAGAAATTACTGTTTGTGCATTTACAATATTCATTGATTTTTGCCATTGAAAAACATCATGTTATTCATATACCAGAAATGATTGAAGCTACTGACTGAATGAAAGGAGCTGGCATCTCACTCTCTTTGAATCTTCTTTATCATGCTAAGAGGAGCAGGAAAAAGCAAAAAATTTCAGAATTGCACCTTGCAATGCGGAGAAATTACTGTTTGTGCATTTACAATATTCAATGATTTTTGCCATTGAAAAACGTCCAGAAATGATTGAAGCTACTGACTGAATGAAAGGAGCTGGCATCTCACTCTCTTTGAATCTTCTTTATCATGCTAAGAGGAGCAGGAAAAAGCAAAAAATTTCAGAATTGCACCTTGCAATGCGGAGAAATTACTGTTTGTGCATTTACAATATTCATTGATTTTTGCCATTGAAAAACATCATGTTATTCATATACCAGAAATGTTTGAAGCTACTGACTGAATGAAAGGAGCTGGCATCTCACTCTCTTTGAATCTTCTTTATCATGCTAAGAGGAGCAGGAAAAAGCAAAAAATTTCAGAATTGCACCTTGCAATGCGGAGAAATTACTGTTTGTGCATTTACAATATTCATTGATTTTTGCCATTGAAAAACATCCAGAAATGATTGAAGCTACTGACTGAATGAAAGGAGCTGGCATCTCACTCTCTTTGAATCTTCTTTATCATGCTAAGAGGAGCAGGAAAAAGCAAAAAATTTCAGAATTGCACCTTGCAATGCGGAGAAATTACTGTTTGTGCATTTACAATATTCATTGATTTTTGCCATTGAAAAACATCATGTTATTCATATACCAGAAATGATTGAAGCTACTGACTGAATGAAAGGAGCTGGCATCTCACTCTCTTTGAATCTTCTTTATCATGCTAAGAGGAGCAGGAAAAAGAAAAAAATTTCAGAATTGCACCTTGCAATGCGGAGAAATTACTTTTTGTGCATTTACAATATTCAATGATTTTTGCCATTGAAAAACGTCCAGAAATGATTGAAGCTACTGACTGAATGAAAGGAGCTGGCATCTCACTCTCTTTGAATCTTCTTTATCATGCTAAGAGGAGCAGGAAAAAGCAAAAAATTTCAGAATTGCACCTTGCAATGCGGAGAAATTACTGTTTGTGCATTTACAATATTCATTGATTTTTGCCATTGAAAAACATCATGTTATTCATATACCAGAAATGTTTGAAGCTACTGACTGAATGAAAGGAGCTGGCATCTCACTCTCTTTGAATCTTCTTTATCATGCTAAGAGGAGCAGGAAAAAGCAAAAAATTTCAGAATTGCACCTTGCAATGCGGAGAAATTACTCTTTGTGCATTTACAATATTCATTGATTTTTGCCATTGAAAAACGTCCAGAAATGATTGAAGCTACTGACTGAATGAAAGGAGCTGGCATCTCACTCTCTTTGAATCTTCTTTATCATGCTAAGAGGAGCAGGAAAAAGCAAAAAATTTCAGAATTGCACCTTGCAATGCGGAGAAATTACTGTTTGTGCATTTACAATATTCATTGATTTTTGCCATTGAAAAACGTCCAGAAATGATTGAAGCTACTGACTGAATGAAAGGAGCTGGCATCTCACTCTCTTTGAATCTTCTTTATCATGCTAAGAGGAGCAGGAAAAAGCAAAAAATTTCAGAATTGCACCTTGCAATGCGGAGAAATTACTGTTTGTGCATTTACAATATTCATTGATTTTTGCCATTGAAAAACCATGTTATTCATATACCAGAAATGTTTGAAGCTACTGACTGAATGAAAGGAGCTGGCATCTCACTCTCTTTGAATCTTCTTTATCATGCTAAGAGGAGCAGGAAAAAGCAAAAAATTTCAGAATTGCACCTTGCAATGCGGAGAAATTACTGTTTGTGCATTTACAATATTCATTGATTTTTGCCATTGAAAAACGTCCAGAAATGATTGAAGCTACTGACTGAATGAAAGGAGCTGGCATCTCACTCTCTTTGAATCTTGTTTATCATGCTAAGAGGAGCAGGAAAAAGCAAAAAATTTCAGAATTGCACCTTGCAATGCGGAGAAATTACTGTTTGTGCATTTACAATATTCATTGATTTTTGCCATTGAAAAACGTCCAGAAATGATTGAAGCTACTGACTGAATGAAAGGAGCTGGCATCTCACTCTCTTTGAATCTTCTTTATCATGCTAAGAGGAGCAGGAAAAAGCAAAAAATTTCAGAATTGCACCTTGCAATGCGGAGAAATTACTGTTTGTGCATTTACAATATTCATTGATTTTTGCCATTGAAAAACATCATGTTATTCATATACCAGAAATGATTGAAGCTACTGACTGAATGAAAGGAGCTGGCATCTCACTCTCTTTGAATCTTCTTTATCATGCTAAGAGGAGCAGGAAAAAGCAAAAAATTTCAGAATTGCACCTTGCAATGCGGAGAAATTACTGTTTGTGCATTTACAATATTCAATGATTTTTGCCATTGAAAAACGTCCAGAAATGATTGAAGCTACTGACTGAATGAAAGGAGCTGGCATCTCACTCTCTTTGAATCTTCTTTATCATGCTAAGAGGAGCAGGAAAAAGCAAAAAATTTCAGAATTGCACCTTGCAATGCGGAGAAATTACTGTTTGTGCATTTACAATATTCATTGATTTTTGCCATTGAAAAACATCATGTTATTCATATACCAGAAATGTTTGAAGCTACTGACTGAATGAAAGGAGCTGGCATCTCACTCTCTTTGAATCTTCTTTATCATGCTAAGAGGAGCAGGAAAAAGCAAAAAATTTCAGAATTGCACCTTGCAATGCGGAGAAATTACTGTTTGTGCATTTACAATATTCATTGATTTTTGCCATTGAAAAACGTCCAGAAATGATTGAAGCTACTGACTGAATGAAAGGAGCTGGCATCTCACTCTCTTTGAATGTTCTTTATCATGCAAAGAGGAGCAGGAAAAAGCAAAAAATTTCAGAATTGCACCTTGCAATGCGGAGAAATTACTGTTTGTGCATTTACAATATTCATTGATTTTTGCCATTGAAAAACATCATGTTATTCATATACCAGAAATGATTGAAGCTACTGACTGAATGAAAGGAGCTGGCATCTCACTCTCTTTGAATCTTCTTTATCATGCTAAGAGGAGCAGGAAAAAGCAAAAAATTTCAGAATTGCACCTTGCAATGCGGAGAAATTACTGTTTGTGCATTTACAATATTCATTGATTTTTGCCATTGAAAAACATCATGTTATTCATATACCAGAAATGTTTGAAGCTACTGACTGAATGAAAGGAGCTGGCATCTCACTCTCTTTGAATCTTCTTTATCATGCTAAGAGGAGCAGGAAAAAGCAAAAAATTTCAGAATTGCACCTTGCAATGCGGAGAAATTACTGTTTGTGCATTTACAATATTCATTGATTTTTGCCATTGAAAAACGTCCAGAAATGATTGAAGCTACTGACTGAATGAAAGGAGCTGGCATCTCACTCTCTTTGAATCTTGTTTATCATGCTAAGAGGAGCAGGAAAAAGCAAAAAATTTCAGAATTGCACCTTGCAATGCGGAGAAATTACTGTTTGTGCATTTACAATATTCATTGATTTTTGCCATTGAAAAATGTCCAGAAATGATTGAAGCTACTGACTGAATGAAAGGAGCTGGCATCTCACTCTCTTTGAATCTTCTTTATCATGCTAAGAGGAGCAGGAAAAAGCAAAAAATTTCAGAATTGCACCTTGCAATGCGGAGAAATTACTGTTTGTGCATTTACAATATTCATTGATTTTTGCCATTGAAAAACATCATGTTATTCATATACCAGAAATGTTTGAAGCTACTGACTGAATGAAAGGAGCTGGCATCTCACTCTCTTTGAATCTTCTTTATCATGCTAAGAGGAGCAGGAAAAAGCAAAAAATTTCAGAATTGCACCTTGCAATGCGGAGAAATTACTGTTTGTGCATTTACAATATTCATTGATTTTTGCCATTGAAAAACGTCCAGAAATGATTGAAGCTACTGACTGAATGAAAGGAGCTGACATCTCACTCTCTTTGAATCTTGTTTATCATGCTAAGAGGAGCAGGAAAAAGCAAAAAATTTCAGAATTGCACCTTGCAATGCGGAGAAATTACTGTTTGTGCATTTACAATATTCATTGATTTTTGCCATTGAAAAACGTCCAGAAATGATTGAAGCTACTGACTGAATGAAAGGAGCTGGCATCTCACTCTCTTTGAATCTTCTTTATCATGCTAAGAGGAGCAGGAAAAAGCAAAAAATTTCAGAATTGCACCTTGCAATGCGGAGAAATTACTCTTTGTGCATTTACAATATTCATTGATTTTTGCCATTGAAAAACATCATGTTATTCATATACCAGAAATGTTTGAAGCTACTGACTGAATGAAAGGAGCTGCCATCTCACTCTCTTTGAATCTTCTTTATCATGCTAAGAGGAGCAGGAAAAAGCAAAAAATTTCAGAATTGCACCTTGCAATGCGGAGAAATTACTGTTTGTGCATTTACAATATTCATTGATTTTTGCCATTGAAAAACGTCCAGAAATGATAGAAGCTACTGACTGAATGAAAGGAGCTGGCATCTCACTCTCTTTGAATCTTGTTTATCATGCTAAGAGGAACAGGAAAAAGCAAAAAATTTCAGAATTGCACCTTGCAATGCGGAGAAATTACTGTTTGTGCATTTACAATATTCATTGATTTTTGCCATTGAAAAACATCATGTTATTCATATACCAGAAATGTTTGAAGCTACTGACTGAATAAAAGGAGCTGGCATCTCACTCTCTTTGAATCTTCTTTATCATGCTAAGAGGAGCAGGAAAAAGCAAAAAATTTCAGAATTGCACCTTGCAATGCGGAGAAATTACTGTTTGTGCATTTACAATATTCATTGATTTTTGCCATTGAAAAACGTCCAGAAATGATTGAAGCTACTGACTGAATGAAAGGAGCTGGCATCTCACTCTCTTTGAATCTTGTTTATCATGCTAAGAGGAGCAGGAAAAAGCAAAAAATTTCAGAATTGCACCTTGCAATGCGGAGAAATTACTGTTTGTGCATTTACAATATTCATTGATTTTTGCCATTGAAAAACGTCCAGAAATGATTGAAGCTACTGACTGAATGAAAGGAGCTGGCATCTCACTCTCTTTGAATCTTCTTTATCATGCTAAGAGTAGCAGGAAAAAGCAAAAAATTTCAGAATTGCACCTTGCAATGCGGAGAAATTACTCTTTGTGCATTTACAATATTCATTGATTTTTGCCATTGAAAAACATCATGTTATTCATATACCAGAAATGTTTGAAGCTACTGACTGAATGAAAGGAGCTGGCATCTCACTCTCTTTGAATCTTCTTTATCATGCTAAGAGGAGCAGGAAAAAGCAAAAAATTTCAGAATTGCACCTTGCAATGCGGAGAAATTACTGTTTGTGCATTTACAATATTCAATGATTTTTGCCATTGAAAAACGTCCAGAAATGATTGAAGCTATTGACTGAATGAAAGGAGCTGGCATCTCACTCTCTTTGAATCTTCTTTATCATGCTAAGAGGAGCAGGAAAAAGCAAAAAATTTCAGAATTGCACCTTGCAATGCGGAGAAATTACTGTTTGTGCATTTACAATATTCATTGATTTTTGCCATTGAAAAACATCATGTTATTCATATACCAGAAATGTTTGAAGCTACTGACTGAATGAAAGGAGCTGGCATCTCACTCTCTTTGAATCTTCTTTATCATGCTAAGAGGAGCAGGAAAAAGCAAAAAATTTCAGAATTGCACCTTGCAATGCGGAGAAATTACTCTTTGTGCATTTACAATATTCATTGATTTTTGCCATTGAAAAACGTCCAGAAATGATTGAAGCTACTGACTGAATGAAAGGAGCTGGCATCTCACTCTCTTTGAATCTTCTTTATCATGCTAAGAGGAGCAGGAAAAAGCAAAAAATTTCAGGATTGCACCTTGCAATGCGGAGAAATTACTGTTTGTGCATTTACAATATTCATTGATTTTTGCCATTGAAAAACGTCCAGAAATGATTGAAGCTACTGACTGAATGAAAGGAGCTGGCATCTCACTCTCTTTGAATCTTCTTTATCATGCTAAGAGGAGCAGGAAAAAGCAAAAAATTTCAGAATTGCACCATGCAATGCGGAGAAATTACTGTTTGTGCATTTACAATATTCATTGATTTTTGCCATTGGAAAACATCATGTTATTCATATACCAGAAATGATTGAAGCTACTGACTGAATGAAAGGAGCTGGCATCTCACTCTCTTTGAATCTTCTTTATCATGCTAAGAGGAGCAGGAAAAAGCAAAAAATTTCAGAATTGCACCTTGCAATGCGGAGAAATTACTGTTTGTGCATTTACAATATTCAATGATTTTTGCCATTGAAAAACGTCCAGAAATGATTGAAGCTACTGACTGAATGAAAGGAGCTGGCATCTCACTCTCTTTGAATCTTCTTTATCATGCTAAGAGGAGCAGGAAAAAGCAAAAAATTTCAGAATTGCACCTTGCAATGCGGAGAAATTACTGTTTGTGCATTTACAATATTCATTGATTTTTGCCATTGAAAAACATCATGTTATTCATATACCAGAAATGTTTGAAGCTACTGACTGAATGAAAGGAGCTGGCATCTCACTCTCTTTGAATCTTCTTTATCATGCTAAGAGGAGCAGGAAAAAGCAAAAAATTTCAGAATTGCACCTTGCAATGCGGAGAAATTACTCTTTGTGCATTTACAATATTCATTGATTTTTGCCATTGAAAAACGTCCAGAAATGATTGAAGCTACTGACTGAATGAAAGGAGCTGGCATCTCACTCTCTT
The DNA here is from genome assembly GCF_046119375.1 of Phyllobates terribilis. NCBI lineage: Eukaryota > Metazoa > Chordata > Amphibia > Anura > Dendrobatidae > Phyllobates > Phyllobates terribilis. The sequence continues at coordinate 38,128 of NW_027367981.1, read as the reverse complement.
TGAATCTTCTTTATCATGCTAAGAGGAGCAGGAAAAAGCAAAAAATTTCAGAATTGCACCTTGCAATGCGGAGAAATTACTGTTTGTGCATTTACAATATTCATTGATTTTTGCCATTGAAAAATGTCCAGAAATGATTGAAGCTACTGACTGAATGAAAGGAGCTGGCATCTCACTCTCTTTGAATCTTCTTTATCATGCTAAGAGGAGCAGGAAAAAGCAAAAAATTTCAGAATTGCACCTTGCAATGCGGAGAAATTACTGTTTGTGCATTTACAATATTCATTGATTTTTGCCATTGAAAAACATCATGTTATTCATATACCAGAAATGTTTGAAGCTACTGACTGAATGAAAGGAGCTGGCATCTCACTCTCTTTGAATCTTCTTTATCATGCTAAGAGGAGCAGGAAAAAGCAAAAAATTTCAGAATTGCACCTTGCAATGCGGAGAAATTACTGTTTGTGCATTTACAATATTCATTGATTTTTGCCATTGAAAAACGTCCAGAAATGATTGAAGCTACTGACTGAATGAAAGGAGCTGGCATCTCACTCTCTTTGAATCTTGTTTATCATGCTAAGAGGAGCAGGAAAAAGCAAAAAATTTCAGAATTGCACCTTGCAATGCGGAGAAATTACTGTTTGTGCATTTACAATATTCATTGATTTTTGCCATTGAAAAACATCCAGAAATGATTGAAGCTACTGACTGAATGAAAGGAGCTGGCATCTCACTCTCTTTGAATCTTCTTTATCATGCTAAGAGTAGCAGGAAAAAGCAAAAAATTTCAGAATTGCACCTTGCAATGCGGAGAAATTACTCTTTGTGCATTTACAATATTCATTGATTTTTGCCATTGAAAAACATCATGTTATTCATATACCAGAAATATTTGAAGCTACTGACTGAATGAAAGGAGCTGGCATCTCACTCTCTTTGAATCTTCTTTATCATGCTAAGAGGAGCAGGAAAAAGCAAAAAATTTCAGAATTGCACCTTGCAATGCGGAGAAATTACTGTTTGTGCATTTACAATATTCAATGATTTTTGCCATTGAAAAACGTCCAGAAATGATTGAAGCTATTGACTGAATGAAAGGAGCTGACATCTCACTCTCTTTGAATCTTCTTTATCATGCTAAGAGGAGCAGGAAAAAGCAAAAAATTTCAGAATTGCACCTTGCAATGCGGAGAAATTACTGTTTGTGCATTTACAATATTCATTGATTTTTGCCATTGAAAAACATCATGTTATTCATATACCAGAAATGTTTGAAGCTACTGACTGAATGAAAGGAGCTGGCATCTCACTCTCTTTGAATCTTCTTTATCATGCTAAGAGGAGCAGGAAAAAGCAAAAAATTTCAGAATTGCACCTTGCAATGCGGAGAAATTACTGTTTGTGCATTTACAATATTCATTGATTTTTGCCATTGAAAAATGTCCAGAAATGATTGAAGCTACTGACTGAATGAAAGGAGCTGGCATCTCACTCTCTTTGAATCTTCTTTATCATGCTAAGAGGAGCAGGAAAAAGCAAAAAATTTCAGAATTGCACCTTGCAATGCGGAGAAATTACTGTTTGTGCATTTACAATATTCATTGATTTTTGCCATTGAAAAACATCATGTTATTCATATACCAGAAATGTTTGAAGCTACTGACTGAATGAAAGGAGCTGGCATCTCACTCTCTTTGAATCTTCTTTATCATGCTAAGAGGAGCAGGAAAAAGCAAAAAATTTCAGAATTGCACCTTGCAATGCGGAGAAATTACTGTTTGTGCATTTACAATATTCATTGATTTTTGCCATTGAAAAACGTCCAGAAATGATTGAAGCTACTGACTGAATGAAAGGAGCTGGCATCTCACTCTCTTTGAATCTTGTTTATCATGCTAAGAGGAGCAGGAAAAAGCAAAAAATTTCAGAATTGCACCTTGCAATGCGGAGAAATTACTGTTTGTGCATTTACAATATTCATTGATTTTTGCCATTGAAAAACGTCCAGAAATGATTGAAGCTACTGACTGAATGAAAGGAGCTGGCATCTCACTCTCTTTGAATCTTCTTTATCATGCTAAGAGGAGCAGGAAAAAGCAAAAAATTTCAGAATTGCACCTTGCAATGCGGAGAAATTACTCTTTGTGCATTTACAATATTCATTGATTTTTGCCATTGAAAAACATCATGTTATTCATATACCAGAAATGTTTGAAGCTACTGACTGAATGAAAGGAGCTGGCATCTCACTCTCTTTGAATCTTCTTTATCATGCTAAGAGGAGCAGGAAAAAGCAAAAAATTTCAGAATTGCACCTTGCAATGCGGAGAAATTACTGTTTGTGCATTTACAATATTCATTGATTTTTGCCATTGAAAAACGTCCAGAAATGATAGAAGCTACTGACTGAATGAAAGGAGCTGGCATCTCACTCTCTTTGAATCTTGTTTATCATGCTAAGAGGAGCAGGAAAAAGCAAAAAATTTCAGAATTGCACCTTGCAATGCGGAGAAATTACTGTTTGTGCATTTACAATATTCATTGATTTTTGCCATTGAAAAACATCATGTTATTCATATACCAGAAATGATTGAAGCTACTGACTGAATGAAAGGAGCTGGCATCTCACTCTCTTTGAATCTTCTTTATCATGCTAAGAGGAGCAGAAAAAAGCAAAAAATTTCAGAATTGCACCTTGCAATGCGGAGAAATTACTGTTTGTGCATTTACAATATTCAATGATTTTTGCCATTGAAAAACGTCCAGAAATGATTGAAGCTACTGACTGAATGAAAGGAGCTGGCATCTCACTCTCTTTGAATCTTCTTTATCATGCTAAGAGGAGCAGGAAAAAGCAAAAAATTTCAGAATTGCACCTTGCAATGCGGAGAAATTACTGTTTGTGCATTTACAATATTCAATGATTTTTGCCATTGAAAAACGTCCAGAAATGATTGAAGCTACTGACTGAATGAAAGGAGCTGGCATCTCACTCTCTTTGAATCTTCTTTATCATGCTAAGAGGAGCAGGAAAAAGCAAAAAATTTCAGAATTGCACCTTGCAATGCGGAGAAATTACTGTTTGTGCATTTACAATATTCATTGATTTTTGCCATTGAAAAACATCATGTTATTCATATACCAGAAATGTTTGAAGCTACTGACTGAATGAAAGGAGCTGGCATCTCACTCTCTTTGAATCTTCTTTATCATGCTAAGAGGAGCAGGAAAAAGCAAAAAATTTCAGAATTGCACCTTGCAATGCGGAGAAATTACTCTTTGTGCATTTACAATATTCATTGATTTTTGCCATTGAAAAACGTCCAGAAATGATTGAAGCTACTGACTGAATGAAAGGAGCTGGCATCTCACTCTCTTTGAATCTTCTTTATCATGCTAAGAGGAGCAGGAAAAAGCAAAAAATTTCAGAATTGCACCTTGCAATGCGGAGAAATTACTGTTTGTGCATTTACAATATTCATTGATTTTTGCCATTGAAAAATGTCCAGAATTGATTGAAGCTACTGACTGAATGAAAGGAGCTGGCATCTCACTCTCTTTGAATCTTCTTTATCATGCTAAGAGGAGCAGGAAAAAGCAAAAAATTTCAGAATTGCACCTTGCAATGCGGAGAAATTACTGTTTGTGCATTTACAATATTCATTGATTTTTGCCATTGAAAAACATCATGTTATTCATATACCAGAAATGTTTGAAGCTACTGACTGAATGAAAGGAGCTGGCATCTCACTCTCTTTGAATCTTCTTTATCATGCTAAGAGGAGCAGGAAAAAGCAAAAAATTTCAGAATTGCACCTTGCAATGCGGAGAAATTACTGTTTGTGCATTTACAATATTCATTGATTTTTGCCATTGAAAAACGTCCAGAAATGATTGAAGCTACTGACTGAATGAAAGGAGCTGGCATCTCACTCTCTTTGAATCTTGTTTATCATGCTAAGAGGAGCAGGAAAAAGCAAAAAATTTCAGAATTGCACCTTGCAATGCGGAGAAATTACTGTTTGTGCATTTACAATATTCATTGATTTTTGCCATTGAAAAACGTCCAGAAATGATTGAAGCTACTGACTGAATGAAAGGAGCTGGCATCTCACTCTCTTTGAATCTTCTTTATCATGCTAAGAGGAGCAGGAAAAAGCAAAAAAATTTCAGAATTGCACCTTGCAATGCGGAGAAATTACTGTTTGTGCATTTACAATATTCATTGATTTTTGCCATTGAAAAACATCATGTTATTCATATACCAGAAATGTTTGAAGCTACTGACTGAATGAAAGGAGCTGGCATCTCACTCTCTTTGAATCTTCTTTATCATGCTAAGAGGAGCAGGAAAAAGCAAAAAATTTCAGAATTGCACCTTGCAATGCGGAGAAATTACTGTTTGTGCATTTACAAATATTCATTGATTTTTGCCATTGAAAAACGTCCAGAAATGATAGAAGCTACTGACTGAATGAAAGGAGCTGGCATCTCACTCTCTTTGAATCTTGTTTATCATGCTAAGAGGAGCAGGAAAAAGCAAAAAATTTCAGAATTGCACCTTGCAATGCGGAGAAATTACTGTTTGTGCATTTACAATATTCATTGATTTTTGCCATTGAAAAACATCATGTTATTCATATACCAGAAATGATTGAAGCTACTGACTGAATGAAAGGAGCTGGCATCTCACTCTCTTTGAATCTTCTTTATCATGCTAAGAGGAGCAGGAAAAAGCAAAAAATTTCAGAATTGCACCTTGCAATGCGGAGAAATTACTGTTTGTGCATTTACAATATTCAATGATTTTTGCCATTGAAAAACGTCCAGAAATGATTGAAGCTACTGACTGAATGAAAGGAGCTGGCATCTCACTCTCTTTGAATCTTCTTTATCATGCTAAGAGGAGCAGGAAAAAGCAAAAAATTTCAGAATTGCACCTTGCAATGCGGAGAAATTACTGTTTGTGCATTTACAATATTCATTGATTTTTGCCATTGAAAAACATCATGTTATTCATATACCAGAAATGTTTGAAGCTACTGACTGAATGAAAGGAGCTGGCATCTCACTCTCTTTGAATCTTCTTTATCATGCTAAGAGGAGCAGGAAAAAGCAAAAAATTTCAGAATTGCACCTTGCAATGCGGAGAAATTACTGTTTGTGCATTTACAATATTCATTGATTTTTGCCATTGAAAAACGTCCAGAAATGATTGAAGCTACTGACTGAATGAAAGGAGCTGGCATCTCACTCTCTTTGAATCTTCTTTATCATGCTAAGAGGAGCAGGAAAAAGCAAAAAATTTCAGAATTGCACCTTGCAATGCGGAGAAATTACTGTTTGTGCATTTACAATATTCATTGATTTTTGCCATTGAAAAACGTCCAGAAATGATTGAAGCTGCTGACTGAATGAAAGGAGCTGGCATCTCACTCTCTTTGAATCTTCTTTATCATGCTTAGAGGAGCAGGAAAAAGCAAAAAATTTCAGAATTGCACCTTGCAATGCGGAGAAATTACTGTTTGTGCATTTACATTATTCAATGATTTTTGCCATTGAAAAACGTCCAGAAATGATTGAAGCTACTGACTGAATGAAAGGAGCTGGCATCTCACTCTCTTTGAATCTTCTTTATCATGCTAAGAGGAGCAGGAAAAAGCAAAAAATTTCAGAATTGCACCTTGCAATGCGGAGAAATTACTGTTTGTGCATTTACAATATTCATTGATTTTTGCCATTGAAAAACATCATGTTATTCATATACCAGAAATGTTTGAAGCTACTGACTGAATGAAAGGAGCTGGCATCTCACTCTCTTTGAATCTTGTTTATCATGCTAAGAGGAGCAGGAAAAAGCAAAAAATTTCAGAATTGCACCTTGCAATGCGGAGAAATTACTGTTTGTGCATTTACAATATTCATTGATTTTTGCCATTGAAAAACATCATGTTATTCATATACCAGAAATGATTGAAGCTACTGACTGAATGAAAGGAGCTGGCATCTCACTCTCTTTGAATCTTCTTTATCATGCTAAGAGGAGCAGAAAAAAGCAAAAAATTTCAGAATTGCACCTTGCAATGCGGAGAAATTACTGTTTGTGCATTTACAATATTCAATGATTTTTGCCATTGAAAAACGTCCAGAAATGATTGAAGCTACTGACTGAATGAAAGGAGCTGGCATCTCACTCTCTTTGAATCTTCTTTATCATGCTAAGAGGAGCAGGAAAAAGCAAAAAATTTCAGAATTGCACCTTGCAATGCGGAGAAATTACTGTTTGTGCATTTACAATATTCAATGATTTTTGCCATTGAAAAACGTCCAGAAATGATTGAAGCTACTGACTGAATGAAAGGAGCTGGCATCTCACTCTCTTTGAATCTTCTTTATCATGCTAAGAGGAGCAGGAAAAAGCAAAAAATTTCAGAATTGCACCTTGCAATGCGGAGAAATTACTGTTTGTGCATTTACAATATTCATTGATTTTTGCCATTGAAAAACATCATGTTATTCATATACCAGAAATGTTTGAAGCTACTGACTGAATGAAAGGAGCTGGCATCTCACTCTCTTTGAATCTTCTTTATCATGCTAAGAGGAGCAGGAAAAAGCAAAAAATTTCAGAATTGCACCTTGCAATGCGGAGAAATTACTGTTTGTGCATTTACAATATTCATTGATTTTTGCCATTGAAAAACATCATGTTATTCATATACCAGAAATGATTGAAGCTACTGACTGAATGAAAGGAGCTGGCATCTCACTCTCTTTGAATCTTCTTTATCATGCTAAGAGGAGCAGAAAAAAGCAAAAAATTTCAGAATTGCACCTTGCAATGCGGAGAAATTACTGTTTGTGCATTTACAATATTCAATGATTTTTGCCATTGAAAAACGTCCAGAAATGATTGAAGCTACTGACTGAATGAAAGGAGCTGGCATCTCACTCTCTTTGAATCTTCTTTATCATGCTAAGAGGAGCAGGAAAAAGCAAAAAATTTCAGAATTGCACCTTGCAATGCGGAGAAATTACTGTTTGTGCATTTACAATATTCAATGATTTTTGCCATTGAAAAACGTCCAGAAATGATTGAAGCTACTGACTGAATGAAAGGAGCTGGCATCTCACTCTCTTTGAATCTTCTTTATCATGCTAAGAGGAGCAGGAAAAAGCAAAAAATTTCAGAATTGCACCTTGCAATGCGGAGAAATTACTGTTTGTGCATTTACAATATTCATTGATTTTTGCCATTGAAAAACATCATGTTATTCATATACCAGAAATGTTTGAAGCTACTGACTGAATGAAAGGAGCTGGCATCTCACTCTCTTTGAATCTTCTTTATCATGCTAAGAGGAGCAGGAAAAAGCAAAAAATTTCAGAATTGCACCTTGCAATGCGGAGAAATTACTGTTTGTGCATTTACAATATTCATTGATTTTTGCCATTGAAAAACGTCCAGAAATGATTGAAGCTACTGACTGAATGAAAGGAGCTGGCATCTCACTCTCTTTGAATCTTGTTTATCATGCTAAGAGGAGCAGGAAAAAGCAAAAAATTTCAGAATTGCACCTTGCAATGCGGAGAAATTACTGTTTGTGCATTTACAATATTCATTGATTTTTGCCATTGAAAAACGTCCAGAAATGATTGAAGCTACTGACTGAATGAAAGGAGCTGGCATCTCACTCTCTTTGAATCTTCTTTATCATGCTAAGAGGAGCAGGAAAAAGCAAAAAATTTCAGAATTGCACCTTGCAATGCGGAGAAATTACTGTTTGTGCATTTACAATATTCATTGATTTTTGCCATTGAAAAACATCATGTTATTCATATACCAGAAATGTTTGAAGCTACTGACTGAATGAAAGGAGCTGGCATCTCACTCTCTTTGAATCTTCTTTATCATGCTAAGAGGAGCAGGAAAAAGCAAAAAATTTCAGAATTGCACCTTGCAATGCGGAGAAATTACTGTTTGTGCATTTACAATATTCATTGATTTTTGCCATTGAAAAACGTCCAGAAATGATAGAAGCTACTGACTGAATGAAAGGAGCTGGCATCTCACTCTCTTTGAATCTTGTTTATCATGCTAAGAGGAGCAGGAAAAAGCAAAAAATTTCAGAATTGCACCTTGCAATGCGGAGAAATTACTGTTTGTGCATTTACAATATTCATTGATTTTTGCCATTGAAAAACATCATGTTATTCATATACCAGAAATGATTGAAGCTACTGACTGAATGAAAGGAGCTGGCATCTCACTCTCTTTGAATCTTCTTTATCATGCTAAGAGGAGCAGGAAAAAGCAAAAAATTTCAGAATTGCACCTTGCAATGCGGAGAAATTACTGTTTGTGCATTTACAATATTCAATGATTTTTGCCATTGAAAAACGTCCAGAAATGATTGAAGCTACTGACTGAATGAAAGGAGCTGGCATCTCACTCTCTTTGAATCTTCTTTATCATGCTAAGAGGAGCAGGAAAAAGCAAAAAATTTCAGAATTGCACCTTGCAATGCGGAGAAATTACTGTTTGTGCATTTACAATATTCATTGATTTTTGCCATTGAAAAACATCATGTTATTCATATACCAGAAATGTTTGAAGCTACTGACTGAATGAAAGGAGCTGGCATCTCACTCTCTTTGAATCTTCTTTATCATGCTAAGAGGAGCAGGAAAAAGCAAAAAATTTCAGAATTGCACCTTGCAATGCGGAGAAATTACTGTTTGTGCATTTACAATATTCATTGATTTTTGCCATTGAAAAACGTCCAGAAATGATTGAAGCTACTGACTGAATGAAAGGAGCTGGCATCTCACTCTCTTTGAATCTTCTTTATCATGCTAAGAGGAGCAGGAAAAAGCAAAAAATTTCAGAATTGCACCTTGCAATGCGGAGAAATTACTGTTTGTGCATTTACAATATTCATTGATTTTTGCCATTGAAAAACATCATGTTATTCATATACCAGAAATGATTGAAGCTACTGACTGAATGAAAGGAGCTGGCATCTCACTCTCTTTGAATCTTCTTTATCATGCTAAGAGGAGCAGAAAAAAGCAAAAAATTTCAGAATTGCACCTTGCAATGCGGAGAAATTACTGTTTGTGCATTTACAATATTCAATGATTTTTGCCATTGAAAAACGTCCAGAAATGATTGAAGCTACTGACTGAATGAAAGGAGCTGGCATCTCACTCTCTTTGAATCTTCTTTATCATGCTAAGAGGAGCAGGAAAAAGCAAAAAATTTCAGAATTGCACCTTGCAATGCGGAGAAATTACTGTTTGTGCATTTACAATATTCAATGATTTTTGCCATTGAAAAACGTCCAGAAATGATTGAAGCTACTGACTGAATGAAAGGAGCTGGCATCTCACTCTCTTTGAATCTTCTTTATCATGCTAAGAGGAGCAGGAAAAAGCAAAAAATTTCAGAATTGCACCTTGCAATGCGGAGAAATTACTGTTTGTGCATTTACAATATTCAATGATTTTTGCCATTGAAAAACGTCCAGAAATGATTGAAGCTACTGACTGAATGAAAGGAGCTGGCATCTCACTCTCTTTGAATCTTCTTTATCATGCTAAGAGGAGCAGGAAAAAGCAAAAAATTTCAGAATTGCACCTTGCAATGCGGAGAAATTACTGTTTGTGCATTTACAATATTCAATGATTTTTGCCATTGAAAAACGTCCAGAAATGATTGAAGCTACTGACTGAATGAAAGGAGCTGGCATCTCACTCTCTTTGAATCTTCTTTATCATGCTAAGAGGAGCAGGAAAAAGCAAAAAATTTCAGAATTGCACCTTGCAATGCGGAGAAATTACTGTTTGTGCATTTACAATATTCATTGATTTTTGCCATTGAAAAACATCATGTTATTCATATACCAGAAATGTTTGAAGCTACTGACTGAATGAAAGGAGCTGGCATCTCACTCTCTTTGAATCTTCTTTATCATGCTAAGAGGAGCAGGAAAAAGCAAAAAATTTCAGAATTGCACCTTGCAATGCGGAGAAATTACTCTTTGTGCATTTACAATATTCATTGATTTTTGCCATTGAAAAACGTCCAGAAATGATTGAAGCTACTGACTGAATGAAAGGAGCTGGCATCTCACTCTCTTTGAATCTTCTTTATCATGCTAAGAGGAGCAGGAAAAAGCAAAAAATTTCAGAATTGCACCTTGCAATGCGGAGAAATTACTGTTTGTGCATTTACAATATTCATTGATTTTTGCCATTGAAAAATGTCCAGAAATGATTGAAGCTACTGACTGAATGAAAGGAGCTGGCATCTCACTCTCTTTGAATCTTCTTTATCATGCTAAGAGGAGCAGGAAAAAGCAAAAAATTTCAGAATTGCACCTTGCAATGCGGAGAAATTACTGTTTGTGCATTTACAATATTCATTGATTTTTGCCATTGAAAAACATCATGTTATTCATATACCAGAAATGTTTGAAGCTACTGACTGAATGAAAGGAGCTGGCATCTCACTCTCTTTGAATCTTCTTTATCATGCTAAGAGGAGCAGGAAAAAGCAAAAAATTTCAGAATTGCACCTTGCAATGCGGAGAAATTACTGTTTGTGCATTTACAATATTCATTGATTTTTGCCATTGAAAAACGTCCAGAAATGATTGAAGCTACTGACTGAATGAAAGGAGCTGGCATCTCACTCTCTTTGAATCTTGTTTATCATGCTAAGAGGAGCAGGAAAAAGCAAAAAATTTCAGAATTGCACCTTGCAATGCGGAGAAATTACTGTTTGTGCATTTACAATATTCATTGATTTTTGCCATTGAAAAACGTCCAGAAATGATTGAAGCTACTGACTGAATGAAAGGAGCTGGCATCTCACTCTCTTTGAATCTTCTTTATCATGCTAAGAGGAGCAGGAAAAAGCAAAAAATTTCAGAATTGCACCTTGCAATGCGGAGAAATTACTGTTTGTGCATTTACAATATTCATTGATTTTTGCCATTGAAAAACATCATGTTATTCATATACCAGAAATGATTGAAGCTACTGACTGAATGAAAGGAGCTGGCATCTCACTCTCTTTGAATCTTCTTTATCATGCTAAGAGGAGCAGAAAAAAGCAAAAAATTTCAGAATTGCACCTTGCAATGCGGAGAAATTACTGTTTGTGCATTTACAATATTCAATGATTTTTGCCATTGAAAAACGTCCAGAAATGATTGAAGCTACTGACTGAATGAAAGGAGCTGGCATCTCACTCTCTTTGAATCTTCTTTATCATGCTAAGAGGAGCAGGAAAAAGCAAAAAATTTCAGAATTGCACCTTGCAATGCGGAGAAATTACTGTTTGTGCATTTACAATATTCAATGATTTTTGCCATTGAAAAACGTCCAGAAATGATTGAAGCTACTGACTGAATGAAAGGAGCTGGCATCTCACTCTCTTTGAATCTTCTTTATCATGCTAAGAGGAGCAGGAAAAAGCAAAAAATTTCAGAATTGCACCTTGCAATGCGGAGAAATTACTGTTTGTGCATTTACAATATTCAATGATTTTTGCCATTGAAAAACGTCCAGAAATGATTGAAGCTACTGACTGAATGAAAGGAGCTGGCATCTCACTCTCTTTGAATCTTCTTTATCATGCTAAGAGGAGCAGGAAAAAGCAAAAAATTTCAGAATTGCACCTTGCAATGCGGAGAAATTACTGTTTGTGCATTTACAATATTCAATGATTTTTGCCATTGAAAAACGTCCAGAAATGATTGAAGCTACTGACTGAATGAAAGGAGCTGGCATCTCACTCTCTTTGAATCTTCTTTATCATGCTAAGAGGAGCAGGAAAAAGCAAAAAATTTCAGAATTGCACCTTGCAATGCGGAGAAATTACTGTTTGTGCATTTACAATATTCATTGATTTTTGCCATTGAAAAACATCATGTTATTCATATACCAGAAATGTTTGAAGCTACTGACTGAATGAAAGGAGCTGGCATCTCACTCTCTTTGAATCTTCTTTATCATGCTAAGAGGAGCAGGAAAAAGCAAAAAATTTCAGAATTGCACCTTGCAATGCGGAGAAATTACTCTTTGTGCATTTACAATATTCATTGATTTTTGCCATTGAAAAACGTCCAGAAATGATTGAAGCTACTGACTGAATGAAAGGAGCTGGCATCTCACTCTCTTTGAATCTTCTTTATCATGCTAAGAGGAGCAGGAAAAAGCAAAAAATTTCAGAATTGCACCTTGCAATGCGGAGAAATTACTGTTTGTGCATTTACAATATTCATTGATTTTTGCCATTGAAAAATGTCCAGAAATGATTGAAGCTACTGACTGAATGAAAGGAGCTGGCATCTCACTCTCTTTGAATCTTCTTTATCATGCTAAGAGGAGCAGGAAAAAGCAAAAAATTTCAGAATTGCACCTTGCAATGCGGAGAAATTACTGTTTGTGCATTTACAATATTCATTGATTTTTGCCATTGAAAAACATCATGTTATTCATATACCAGAAATGTTTGAAGCTACTGACTGAATGAAAGGAGCTGGCATCTCACTCTCTTTGAATCTTCTTTATCATGCTAAGAGGAGCAGGAAAAAGCAAAAAATTTCAGAATTGCACCTTGCAATGCGGAGAAATTACTGTTTGTGCATTTACAATATTCATTGATTTTTGCCATTGAAAAACGTCCAGAAATGATTGAAGCTACTGACTGAATGAAAGGAGCTGGCATCTCACTCTCTTTGAATCTTGTTTATCATGCTAAGAGGAGCAGGAAAAAGCAAAAAATTTCAGAATTGCACCTTGCAATGCGGAGAAATTACTGTTTGTGCATTTACAATATTCATTGATTTTTGCCATTGAAAAACGTCCAGAAATGATTGAAGCTACTGACTGAATGAAAGGAGCTGGCATCTCACTCTCTTTGAATCTTCTTTATCATGCTAAGAGGAGCAGGAAAAAGCAAAAAATTTCAGAATTGCACCTTGCAATGCGGAGAAATTACTGTTTGTGCATTTACAATATTCATTGATTTTTGCCATTGAAAAACATCATGTTATTCATATACCAGAAATGTTTGAAGCTACTGACTGAATGAAAGGAGCTGGCATCTCACTCTCTTTGAATCTTCTTTATCATGCTAAGAGGAGCAGGAAAAAGCAAAAAATTTCAGAATTGCACCTTGCAATGCGGAGAAATTACTGTTTGTGCATTTACAATATTCATTGATTTTTGCCTTTGAAAAACGTCCAGAAATGATAGAAGCTACTGACTGAATGAAAGGAGCTGGCATCTCACTCTCTTTGAATCTTGTTTATCATGCTAAGAGGAGCAGGAAAAAGCAAAAAATTTCAGAATTGCACCTTGCAATGCGGAGAAATTACTGTTTGTGCATTTACAATATTCATTGATTTTTGCCATTGAAAAACATCATGTTATTCATATACCAGAAATGATTGAAGCTACTGACTGAATGAAAGGAGCTGGCATCTCACTCTCTTTGAATCTTCTTTATCATGCTAAGAGGAGCAGGAAAAAGCAAAAAATTTCAGAATTGCACCTTGCAATGCGGAGAAATTACTGTTTGTGCATTTACAATATTCAATGATTTTTGCCATTGAAAAACGTCCAGAAATGATTGAAGCTACTGACTGAATGAAAGGAGCTGGCATCTCACTCTCTTTGAATCTTCTTTATCATGCTAAGAGGAGCAGGAAAAAGCAAAAAATTTCAGAATTGCACCTTGCAATGCGGAGAAATTACTGTTTGTGCATTTACAATATTCATTGATTTTTGCCATTGAAAAACATCATGTTATTCATATACCAGAAATGTTTGAAGCTACTGACTGAATGAAAGGAGCTGGCATCTCACTCTCTTTGAATCTTCTTTATCATGCTAAGAGGAGCAGGAAAAAGCAAAAAATTTCAGAATTGCACCTTGCAATGCGGAGAAATTACTGTTTGTGCATTTACAATATTCATTGATTTTTGCCATTGAAAAACGTCCAGAAATGATTGAAGCTACTGACTGAATGAAAGGAGCTGGCATCTCACTCTCTTTGAATCTTCTTTATCATGCTAAGAGGAGCAGGAAAAAGCAAAAAATTTCAGAATTGCACCTTGCAATGCGGAGAAATTACTGTTTGTGCATTTACAATATTCATTGATTTTTGCCATTGAAAAACATCATGTTATTCATATACCAGAAATGATTGAAGCTACTGACTGAATGAAAGGAGCTGGCATCTCACTCTCTTTGAATCTACTTTATCATGCTAAGAGGAGCAGGAAAAAGCAAAAAATTTCAGAATTGCACCTTGCAATGCGGAGAAATTACTGTTTGTGCATTTACAATATTCAATGATTTTTGCCATTGAAAAACGTCCAGAAATGATTGAAGCTACTGACTGAATGAAAGGAGCTGGCATCTCACTCTCTTTGAATCTTCTTTATCATGCTAAGAGGAGCAGGAAAAAGCAAAAAATTTCAGAATTGCACCTTGCAATGCGGAGAAATTACTGTTTGTGCATTTACAATATTCAATGATTTTTGCCATTGAAAAACGTCCAGAAATGATTGAAGCTACTGACTGAATGAAAGGAGCTGGCATCTCACTCTCTTTGAATCTTCTTTATCATGCTAAGAGGAGCAGGAAAAAGCAAAAAATTTCAGAATTGCACCTTGCAATGCGGAGAAATTACTGTTTGTGCATTTACAATATTCATTGATTTTTGCCATTGAAAAACATCATGTTATTCATATACCAGAAATGTTTGAAGCTACTGACTGAATGAAAGGAGCTGGCATCTCACTCTCTTTGAATCTTCTTTATCATGCTAAGAGGAGCAGGAAAAAGCAAAAAATTTCAGAATTGCACCTTGCAATGCGGAGAAATTACTCTTTGTGCATTTACAATATTCATTGATTTTTGCCATTGAAAAACGTCCAGAAATGATTGAAGCTACTGACTGAATGAAAGGAGCTGGCATCTCACTCTCTTTGAATCTTCTTTATCATGCTAAGAGGAGCAGGAAAAAGCAAAAAATTTCAGAATTGCACCTTGCAATGCGGAGAAATTACTGTTTGTGCATTTACAATATTCATTGATTTTTGCCATTGAAAAATGTCCAGAAATGATTGAAGCTACTGACTGAATGAAAGGAGCTGGCATCTCACTCTCTTTGAATCTTCTTTATCATGCTAAGAGGAGCAGGAAAAAGCAAAAAATTTCAGAATTGCACCTTGCAATGCGGAGAAATTACTGTTTGTGCATTTACAATATTCATTGATTTTTGCCATTGAAAAACATCATGTTATTCATATACCAGAAATGTTTGAAGCTACTGACTGAATGAAAGGAGCTGGCATCTCACTCTCTTTGAATCTTCTTTATCATGCTAAGAGGAGCAGGAAAAAGCAAAAAATTTCAGAATTGCACCTTGCAATGCGGAGAAATTACTGTTTGTGCATTTACAATATTCAATGATTTTTGCCATTGAAAAACGTCCAGAAATGATTGAAGCTACTGACTGAATGAAAGGAGCTGGCATCTCACTCTCTTTGAATCTTCTTTATCATGCTAAGAGGAGCAGGAAAAAGCAAAAAATTTCAGAATTGCACCTTGCAATGCGGAGAAATTACTGTTTGTGCATTTACAATATTCATTGATTTTTGCCATTGAAAAACATCATGTTATTCATATACCAGAAATGTTTGAAGCTACTGACTGAATGAAAGGAGCTGGCATCTCACTCTCTTTGAATCTTCTTTATCATGCTAAGAGGAGCAGGAAAAAGCAAAAAATTTCAGAATTGCACCTTGCAATGCGGAGAAATTACTCTTTGTGCATTTACAATATTCATTGATTTTTGCCATTGAAAAACGTCCAGAAATGATTGAAGCTACTGACTGAATGAAAGGAGCTGGCATCTCACTCTCTTTGAATCTTCTTTATCATGCTAAGAGGAGCAGGAAAAAGCAAAAAATTTCAGAATTGCACCTTGCAATGCGGAGAAATTACTGTTTGTGCATTTACAATATTCATTGATTTTTGCCATTGAAAAATGTCCAGAAATGATTGAAGCTACTGACTGAATGAAAGGAGCTGGCATCTCACTCTCTTTGAATCTTCTTTATCATGCTAAGAGGAGCAGGAAAAAGCAAAAAATTTCAGAATTGCACCTTGCAATGCGGAGAAATTACTGTTTGTGCATTTACAATATTCATTGATTTTTGCCATTGAAAAACATCATGTTATTCATATACCAGAAATGTTTGAAGCTACTGACTGAATGAAAGGAGCTGGCATCTCACTCTCTTTGAATCTTCTTTATCATGCTAAGAGGAGCAGGAAAAAGCAAAAAATTTCAGAATTGCACCTTGCAATGCGGAGAAATTACTGTTTGTGCATTTACAATATTCATTGATTTTTGCCATTGAAAAACGTCCAGAAATGATTGAAGCTACTGACTGAATGAAAGGAGCTGGCATCTCACTCTCTTTGAATCTTGTTTATCATGCTAAGAGGAGCAGGAAAAAGCAAAAAATTTCAGAATTGCACCTTGCAATGCGGAGAAATTACTGTTTGTGCATTTACAATATTCATTGATTTTTGCCATTGAAAAACGTCCAGAAATGATTGAAGCTACTGACTGAATGAAAGGAGCTGGCATCTCACTCTCTTTGAATCTTCTTTATCATGCTAAGAGGAACAGGAAAAAGCAAAAAATTTCAGGATTGCACCTTGCAATGCGGAGAAATTACTGTTTGTGCATTTACAATATTCATTGATTTTTGCCATTGAAAAACGTCCAGAAATGATTGAAGCTACTGACTGAATGAAAGGAGCTGGCATCTCACTCTCTTTGAATCTTCTTTATCATGCTAAGAGGAGCAGGAAAAAGCAAAAAATTTCAGAATTGCACCATGCAATGCGGAGAAATTACTGTTTGTGCATTTACAATATTCATTGATTTTTGCCATTGAAAAACATCATGTTATTCATATACCAGAAATGTTTGAAGCTACTGACTGAATGAAAGGAGCTGGCATCTCACTCTCTTTGAATCTTCTTTATCATGCTAAGAGGAGCAGGAAAAAGCAAAAAATTTCAGAATTGCACCTTGCAATGCGGAGAAATTACTGTTTGTGCATTTACAATATTCATTGATTTTTGCCATTGAAAAACGTCCAGAAATGATTGAAGCTACTGACTGAATGAAAGGAGCTGGCATCTCACTCTCTTTGAATCTTCTTTATCATGCTAAGAGGAGCAGGAAAAAGCAAAAAATTTCAGAATTGCACCATGCAATGCGGAGAAATTACTGTTTGTGCATTTACAATATTCATTGATTTTTGCCATTGGAAAACATCATGTTATTCATATACCAGAAATGATTGAAGCTACTGACTGAATGAAAGGAGCTGGCATCTCACTCTCTTTGAATCTTCTTTATCATGCTAAGAGGAGCAGGAAAAAGCAAAAAATTTCAGAATTGCACCTTGCAATGCGGAGAAATTACTGTTTGTGCATTTACAATATTCAATGATTTTTGCCATTGAAAAACGTCCAGAAATGATTGAAGCTACTGACTGAATGAAAGGAGCTGGCATCTCACTCTCTTTGAATCTTCTTTATCATGCTAAGAGGAGCAGGAAAAAGCAAAAAATTTCAGAATTGCACCTTGCAATGCGGAGAAATTACTGTTTGTGCATTTACAATATTCATTGATTTTTGCCATTGAAAAACATCATGTTATTCATATACCAGAAATGTTTGAAGCTACTGACTGAATGAAAGGAGCTGGCATCTCACTCTCTTTGAATCTTCTTTATCATGCTAAGAGGAGCAGGAAAAAGCAAAAAATTTCAGAATTGCACCTTGCAATGCGGAGAAATTACTCTTTGTGCATTTACAATATTCATTGATTTTTGCCATTGAAAAACGTCCAGAAATGATTGAAGCTACTGACTGAATGAAAGGAGCTGGCATCTCACTCTCTTTGAATCTTCTTTATCATGCTAAGAGGAGCAGGAAAAAGCAAAAAATTTCAGAATTGCACCTTGCAATGCGGAGAAATTACTGTTTGTGCATTTACAATATTCATTGATTTTTGCCATTGAAAAATGTCCAGAAATGATTGAAGCTACTGACTGAATGAAAGGAGCTGGCATCTCACTCTCTTTGAATCTTCTTTATCATGCTAAGAGGAGCAGGAAAAAGCAAAAAATTTCAGAATTGCACCTTGCAATGCGGAGAAATTACTGTTTGTGCATTTACAATATTCATTGATTTTTGCCATTGAAAAACATCATGTTATTCATATACCAGAAATGTTTGAAGCTACTGACTGAATGAAAGGAGCTGGCATCTCACTCTCTTTGAATCTTCTTTATCATGCTAAGAGGAGCAGGAAAAAGCAAAAAATTTCAGAATTGCACCTTGCAATGCGGAGAAATTACTGTTTGTGCATTTACAATATTCATTGATTTTTGCCATTGAAAAACGTCCAGAAATGATTGAAGCTACTGACTGAATGAAAGGAGCTGGCATCTCACTCTCTTTGAATCTTGTTTATCATGCTAAGAGGAGCAGGAAAAAGCAAAAAATTTCAGAATTGCACCTTGCAATGCGGAGAAATTACTGTTTGTGCATTTACAATATTCATTGATTTTTGCCATTGAAAAACGTCCAGAAATGATTGAAGCTACTGACTGAATGAAAGGAGCTGGCATCTCACTCTCTTTGAATCTTGTTTATCATGCTAAGAGGAGCAGGAAAAAGCAAAAAATTTCAGAATTGCACCTTGCAATGCGGAGAAATTACTGTTTGTGCATTTACAATATTCATTGATTTTTGCCATTGAAAAACGTCCAGAAATGATTGAAGCTACTGACTGAATGAAAGGAGCTGGCATCTCACTCTCTTTGAATCTTCTTTATCATGCTAAGAGGAGCAGGAAAAAGCAAAAAATTTCAGAATTGCACCTTGCAATGCGGAGAAATTACTGTTTGTGCATTTACAATATTCATTGATTTTTGCCATTGAAAAACATCATGTTATTCATATACCAGAAATGATTGAAGCTACTGACTGAATGAAAGGAGCTGGCATCTCACTCTCTTTGAATCTACTTTATCATGCTAAGAGGAGCAGGAAAAAGCAAAAAATTTCAGAATTGCACCTTGCAATGCGGAGAAATTACTGTTTGTGCATTTACAATATTCAATGATTTTTGCCATTGAAAAACGTCCAGAAATGATTGAAGCTACTGACTGAATGAAAGGAGCTGGCATCTCACTCTCTTTGAATCTTCTTTATCATGCTAAGAGGAGCAGGAAAAAGCAAAAAATTTCAGAATTGCACCTTGCAATGCGGAGAAATTACTGTTTGTGCATTTACAATATTCAATGATTTTTGCCATTGAAAAACGTCCAGAAATGATTGAAGCTACTGACTGAATGAAAGGAGCTGGCATCTCACTCTCTTTGAATCTTCTTTATCATGCTAAGAGGAGCAGGAAAAAGCAAAAAATTTCAGAATTGCACCTTGCAATGCGGAGAAATTACTGTTTGTGCATTTACAATATTCATTGATTTTTGCCATTGAAAAACATCATGTTATTCATATACCAGAAATGTTTGAAGCTACTGACTGAATGAAAGGAGCTGGCATCTCACTCTCTTTGAATCTTCTTTATCATGCTAAGAGGAGCAGGAAAAAGCAAAAAATTTCAGAATTGCACCTTGCAATGCGGAGAAATTACTCTTTGTGCATTTACAATATTCATTGATTTTTGCCATTGAAAAACGTCCAGAAATGATTGAAGCTACTGACTGAATGAAAGGAGCTGGCATCTCACTCTCTTTGAATCTTCTTTATCATGCTAAGAGGAGCAGGAAAAAGCAAAAAATTTCAGAATTGCACCTTGCAATGCGGAGAAATTACTGTTTGTGCATTTACAATATTCATTGATTTTTGCCATTGAAAAATGTCCAGAAATGATTGAAGCTACTGACTGAATGAAAGGAGCTGGCATCTCACTCTCTTTGAATCTTCTTTATCATGCTAAGAGGAGCAGGAAAAAGCAAAAAATTTCAGAATTGCACCTTGCAATGCGGAGAAATTACTGTTTGTGCATTTACAATATTCATTGATTTTTGCCATTGAAAAACATCATGTTATTCATATACCAGAAATGTTTGAAGCTACTGACTGAATGAAAGGAGCTGGCATCTCACTCTCTTTGAATCTTCTTTATCATGCTAAGAGGAGCAGGAAAAAGCAAAAAATTTCAGAATTGCACCTTGCAATGCGGAGAAATTACTGTTTGTGCATTTACAATATTCATTGATTTTTGCCATTGAAAAACGTCCAGAAATGATTGAAGCTACTGACTGAATGAAAGGAGCTGGCATCTCACTCTCTTTGAATCTTGTTTATCATGCTAAGAGGAGCAGGAAAAAGCAAAAAATTTCAGAATTGCACCTTGCAATGCGGAGAAATTACTGTTTGTGCATTTACAATATTCATTGATTTTTGCCATTGAAAAACGTCCAGAAATGATTGAAGCTACTGACTGAATGAAAGGAGCTGGCATCTCACTCTCTTTGAATCTTCTTTATCATGCTAAGAGGAACAGGAAAAAGCAAAAAATTTCAGGATTGCACCTTGCAATGCGGAGAAATTACTGTTTGTGCATTTACAATATTCATTGATTTTTGCCATTGAAAAACGTCCAGAAATGATTGAAGCTACTGACTGAATGAAAGGAGCTGGCATCTCACTCTCTTTGAATCTTCTTTATCATGCTAAGAGGAGCAGGAAAAAGCAAAAAATTTCAGAATTGCACCATGCAATGCGGAGAAATTACTGTTTGTGCATTTACAATATTCATTGATTTTTGCCATTGGAAAACATCATGTTATTCATATACCAGAAATGATTGAAGCTACTGACTGAATGAAAGGAGCTGGCATCTCACTCTCTTTGAATCTTCTTTATCATGCTAAGAGGAGCAGGAAAAAGCAAAAAATTTCAGAATTGCACCTTGCAATGCGGAGAAATTACTGTTTGTGCATTTTCAATATTCAATGATTTTTGCCATTGAAAAACGTCCAGAAATGATTGAAGCTACTGACTGAATGAAAGGAGCTGGCATCTCACTCTCTTTGAATCTTCTTTATCATGCTAAGAGGAGCAGGAAAAAGCAAAAAATTTCAGAATTGCACCTTGCAATGCGGAGAAATTACTGTTTGTGCATTTACAATATTCATTGATTTTTGCCATTGAAAAACATCATGTTATTCATATACCAGAAATGTTTGAAGCTACTGACTGAATGAAAGGAGCTGGCATCTCACTCTCTTTGAATCTTCTTTATCATGCTAAGAGGAGCAGGAAAAAGCAAAAAATTTCAGAATTGCACCTTGCAATGCGGAGAAATTACTCTTTGTGCATTTACAATATTCATTGATTTTTGCCATTGAAAAACGTCCAGAAATGATTGAAGCTACTGACTGAATGAAAGGAGCTGGCATCTCACTCTCTTTGAATCTTCTTTATCATGCTAAGAGGAGCAGGAAAAAGCAAAAAATTTCAGAATTGCACCTTGCAATGCGGAGAAATTACTGTTTGTGCATTTACAATATTCATTGATTTTTGCCATTGAAAAATGTCCAGAAATGATTGAAGCTACTGACTGAATGAAAGGAGCTGGCATCTCACTCTCTTTGAATCTTCTTTATCATGCTAAGAGGAGCAGGAAAAAGCAAAAAATTTCAGAATTGCACCTTGCAATGCGGAGAAATTACTGTTTGTGCATTTACAATATTCATTGATTTTTGCCATTGAAAAACATCATGTTATTCATATACCAGAAATGTTTGAAGCTACTGACTGAATGAAAGGAGCTGGCATCTCACTCTCTTTGAATCTTCTTTATCATGCTAAGAGGAGCAGGAAAAAGCAAAAAATTTCAGAATTGCACCTTGCAATGCGGAGAAATTACTGTTTGTGCATTTACAATATTCATTGATTTTTGCCATTGAAAAACGTCCAGAAATGATTGAAGCTACTGACTGAATGAAAGGAGCTGGCATCTCACTCTCTTTGAATCTTGTTTATCATGCTAAGAGGAGCAGGAAAAAGCAAAAAATTTCAGAATTGCACCTTGCAATGCGGAGAAATTACTGTTTGTGCATTTACAATATTCATTGATTTTTGCCATTGAAAAACGTCCAGAAATGATTGAAGCTACTGACTGAATGAAAGGAGCTGGCATCTCACTCTCTTTGAATCTTCTTTATCATGCTAAGAGTAGCAGGAAAAAGCAAAAAATTTCAGAATTGCACCTTGCAATGCGGAGAAATTACTCTTTGTGCATTTACAATATTCATTGATTTTTGCCATTGAAAAACATCATGTTATTCATATACCAGAAATGTTTGAAGCTACTGACTGAATGAAAGGAGCTGGCATCTCACTCTCTTTGAATCTTCTTTATCATGCTAAGAGGAGCAGGAAAAAGCAAAAAATTTCAGAATTGCACCTTGCAATGCGGAGAAATTACTGTTTGTGCATTTACAATATTCAATGATTTTTGCCATTGAAAAACGTCCAGAAATGATTGAAGCTATTGACTGAATGAAAGGAGCTGGCATCTCACTCTCTTTGAATCTTCTTTATCATGCTAAGAGGAGCAGGAAAAAGCAAAAAATTTCAGAATTGCACCTTGCAATGCGGAGAAATTACTGTTTGTGCATTTACAATATTCATTGATTTTTGCCATTGAAAAACATCATGTTATTCATATACCAGAAATGTTTGAAGCTACTGACTGAATGAAAGGAGCTGGCATCTCACTCTCTTTGAATCTTCTTTATCATGCTAAGAGGAGCAGGAAAAAGCAAAAAATTTCAGAATTGCACCTTGCAATGCGGAGAAATTACTCTTTGTGCATTTACAATATTCATTGATTTTTGCCATTGAAAAACGTCCAGAAATGATTGAAGCTACTGACTGAATGAAAGGAGCTGGCATCTCACTCTCTTTGAATCTTCTTTATCATGCTAAGAGGAGCAGGAAAAAGCAAAAAATTTCAGAATTGCACCTTGCAATGCGGAGAAATTACTGTTTGTGCATTTACAATATTCATTGATTTTTGCCATTGAAAAATGTCCAGAAATGATTGAAGCTACTGACTGAATGAAAGGAGCTGGCATCTCACTCTCTTTGAATCTTCTTTATCATGCTAAGAGGAGCAGGAAAAAGCAAAAAATTTCAGAATTGCACCTTGCAATGCGGAGAAATTACTGTTTGTGCATTTACAATATTCATTGATTTTTGCCATTGAAAAACATCATGTTATTCATATACCAGAAATGTTTGAAGCTACTGACTGAATGAAAGGAGCTGGCATCTCACTCTCTTTGAATCTTCTTTATCATGCTAAGAGGAGCAGGAAAAAGCAAAAAATTTCAGAATTGCACCTTGCAATGCGGAGAAATTACTGTTTGTGCATTTACAATATTCATTGATTTTTGCCATTGAAAAACGTCCAGAAATGATTGAAGCTACTGACTGAATGAAAGGAGCTGGCATCTCACTCTCTTTGAATCTTGTTTATCATGCTAAGAGGAGCAGGAAAAAGCAAAAAATTTCAGAATTGCACCTTGCAATGCGGAGAAATTACTGTTTGTGCATTTACAATATTCATTGATTTTTGCCATTGAAAAACGTCCAGAAATGATTGAAGCTACTGACTGAATGAAAGGAGCTGGCATCTCACTCTCTTTGAATCTTCTTTATCATGCTAAGAGGAGCAGGAAAAAGCAAAAAATTTCAGAATTGCACCTTGCAATGCGGAGAAATTACTCTTTGTGCATTTACAATATTCATTGATTTTTGCCATTGAAAAACATCATGTTATTCATATACCAGAAATGTTTGAAGCTACTGACTGAATGAAAGGAGCTGGCATCTCACTCTCTTTGAATCTTCTTTATCATGCTAAGAGGAGCAGGAAAAAGCAAAAAATTTCAGAATTGCACCTTGCAATGCGGAGAAATTACTGTTTGTGCATTTACAATATTCATTGATTTTTGCCATTGAAAAACGTCCAGAAATGATAGAAGCTACTGACTGAATGAAAGGAGCTGGCATCTCACTCTCTTTGAATCTTGTTTATCATGCTAAGAGGAGCAGGAAAAAGCAAAAAATTTCAGAATTGCACCTTGCAATGCGGAGAAATTACTGTTTGTGCATTTACAATATTCATTGATTTTTGCCATTGAAAAACATCGTTATTCATATACCAGAAATGATTGAAGCTACTGACTGAATGAAAGGAGCTGGCATCTCACTCTCTTTGAATCTTCTTTATCATGCTAAGAGGAGCAGAAAAAAGCAAAAAATTTCAGAATTGCACCTTGCAATGCGGAGAAATTACTGTTTGTGCATTTACAATATTCAATGATTTTTGCCATTGAAAAACGTCCAGAAATGATTGAAGCTACTGACTGAATGAAAGGAGCTGGCATCTCACTCTCTTTGAATCTTCTTTATCATGCTAAGAGGAGCAGGAAAAAGCAAAAAATTTCAGAATTGCACCTTGCAATGCGGAGAAATTACTGTTTGTGCATTTACAATATTCAATGATTTTTGCCATTGAAAAACGTCCAGAAATGATTGAAGCTACTGACTGAATGAAAGGAGCTGGCATCTCACTCTCTTTGAATCTTCTTTATCATGCTAAGAGGAGCAGGAAAAAGCAAAAAATTTCAGAATTGCACCTTGCAATGCGGAGAAATTACTGTTTGTGCATTTACAATATTCATTGATTTTTGCCATTGAAAAACATCATGTTATTCATATACCAGAAATGTTTGAAGCTACTGACTGAATGAAAGGAGCTGGCATCTCACTCTCTTTGAATCTTCTTTATCATGCTAAGAGGAGCAGGAAAAAGCAAAAAATTTCAGAATTGCACCTTGCAATGCGGAGAAATTACTCTTTGTGCATTTACAATATTCATTGATTTTTGCCATTGAAAAACGTCCAGAAATGATTGAAGCTACTGACTGAATGAAAGGAGCTGGCATCTCACTCTCTTTGAATCTTCTTTATCATGCTAAGAGGAGCAGGAAAAAGCAAAAAATTTCAGAATTGCACCTTGCAATGCGGAGAAATTACTGTTTGTGCATTTACAATATTCATTGATTTTTGCCATTGAAAAATGTCCAGAATTGATTGAAGCTACTGACTGAATGAAAGGAGCTGGCATCTCACTCTCTTTGAATCTTCTTTATCATGCTAAGAGGAGCAGGAAAAAGCAAAAAAATTCAGAATTGCACCTTGCAATGCGGAGAAATTACTGTTTGTGCATTTACAATATTCATTGATTTTTGCCATTGAAAAACATCATGTTATTCATATACCAGAAATGTTTGAAGCTACTGACTGAATGAAAGGAGCTGGCATCTCACTCTCTTTGAATCTTCTTTATCATGCTAAGAGGAGCAGGAAAAAGCAAAAAATTTCAGAATTGCACCTTGCAATGCGGAGAAATTACTGTTTGTGCATTTACAATATTCATTGATTTTTGCCATTGAAAAACGTCCAGAAATGATTGAAGCTACTGACTGAATGAAAGGAGCTGGCATCTCACTCTCTTTGAATCTTGTTTATCATGCTAAGAGGAGCAGGAAAAAGCAAAAAATTTCAGAATTGCACCTTGCAATGCGGAGAAATTACTGTTTGTGCATTTACAATATTCATTGATTTTTGCCATTGAAAAACGTCCAGAAATGATTGAAGCTACTGACTGAATGAAAGGAGCTGGCATCTCACTCTCTTTGAATCTTCTTTATCATGCTAAGAGGAGCAGGAAAAAGCAAAAAATTTCAGAATTGCACCTTGCAATGCGGAGAAATTACTGTTTGTGCATTTACAATATTCATTGATTTTTGCCATTGAAAAACATCATGTTATTCATATACCAGAAATGTTTGAAGCTACTGACTGAATGAAAGGAGCTGGCATCTCACTCTCTTTGAATCTTCTTTATCATGCTAAGAGGAGCAGGAAAAAGCAAAAAATTTCAGAATTGCACCTTGCAATGCGGAGAAATTACTGTTTGTGCATTTACAATATTCATTGATTTTTGCCATTGAAAAACGTCCAGAAATGATAGAAGCTACTGACTGAATGAAAGGAGCTGGCATCTCACTCTCTTTGAATCTTGTTTATCATGCTAAGAGGAGCAGGAAAAAGCAAAAAATTTCAGAATTGCACCTTGCAATGCGGAGAAATTACTGTTTGTGCATTTACAATATTCATTGATTTTTGCCATTGAAAAACATCATGTTATTCATATACCAGAAATGATTGAAGCTACTGACTGAATGAAAGGAGCTGGCATCTCACTCTCTTTGAATCTTCTTTATCATGCTAGGAGGAGCAGGAAAAAGCAAAAAATTTCAGAATTGCACCTTGCAATGCGGAGAAATTACTGTTTGTGCATTTACAATATTCAATGATTTTTGCCATTGAAAAACGTCCAGAAATGATTGAAGCTACTGACTGAATGAAAGGAGCTGGCATCTCACTCTCTTTGAATCTTCTTTATCATGCTAAGAGGAGCAGGAAAAAGCAAAAAATTTCAGAATTGCACCTTGCAATGCGGAGAAATTACTGTTTGTGCATTTACAATATTCATTGATTTTTGCCATTGAAAAACATCATGTTATTCATATACCAGAAATGTTTGAAGCTACTGACTGAATGAAAGGAGCTGGCATCTCACTCTCTTTGAATCTTCTTTATCATGCTAAGAGGAGCAGGAAAAAGCAAAAAATTTCAGAATTGCACCTTGCAATGCGGAGAAATTACTGTTTGTGCATTTACAATATTCATTGATTTTTGCCATTGAAAAACGTCCAGAAATGATTGAAGCTACTGACTGAATGAAAGGAGCTGGCATCTCACTCTCTTTGAATCTTCTTTATCATGCTAAGAGGAGCAGGAAAAAGCAAAAAATTTCAGAATTGCACCTTGCAATGCGGAGAAATTACTGTTTGTGCATTTACAATATTCATTGATTTTTGCCATTGAAAAACGTCCAGAAATGATTGAAGCTGCTGACTGAATGAAAGGAGCTGGCATCTCACTCTCTTTGAATCTTCTTTATCATGCTTAGAGGAGCAGGAAAAAGCAAAAAATTTCAGAATTGCACCTTGCAATGCGGAGAAATTACTGTTTGTGCATTTACATTATTCAATGATTTTTGCCATTGAAAAACGTCCAGAAATGATTGAAGCTACTGACTGAATGAAAGGAGCTGGCATCTCACTCTCTTTGAATCTTCTTTATCATGCTAAGAGGAGCAGGAAAAAGCAAAAAATTTCAGAATTGCACCTTGCAATGCGGAGAAATTACTGTTTGTGCATTTACAATATTCATTGATTTTTGCCATTGAAAAACATCATGTTATTCATATACCAGAAATGTTTGAAGCTACTGACTGAATGAAAGGAGCTGGCATCTCACTCTCTTTGAATCTTGTTTATCATGCTAAGAGGAGCAGGAAAAAGCAAAAAATTTCAGAATTGCACCTTGCAATGCGGAGAAATTACTGTTTGTGCATTTACAATATTCATTGATTTTTGCCATTGAAAAACATCATGTTATTCATATACCAGAAATGATTGAAGCTACTGACTGAATGAAAGGAGCTGGCATCTCACTCTCTTTGAATCTTCTTTATCATGCTAAGAGGAGCAGAAAAAAGCAAAAAATTTCAGAATTGCACCTTGCAATGCGGAGAAATTACTGTTTGTGCATTTACAATATTCAATGATTTTTGCCATTGAAAAACGTCCAGAAATGATTGAAGCTACTGACTGAATGAAAGGAGCTGGCATCTCACTCTCTTTGAATCTTCTTTATCATGCTAAGAGGAGCAGGAAAAAGCAAAAAATTTCAGAATTGCACCTTGCAATGCGGAGAAATTACTGTTTGTGCATTTACAATATTCAATGATTTTTGCCATTGAAAAACGTCCAGAAATGATTGAAGCTACTGACTGAATGAAAGGAGCTGGCATCTCACTCTCTTTGAATCTTCTTTATCATGCTAAGAGGAGCAGGAAAAAGCAAAAAATTTCAGAATTGCACCTTGCAATGCGGAGAAATTACTGTTTGTGCATTTACAATATTCATTGATTTTTGCCATTGAAAAACATCATGTTATTCATATACCAGAAATGTTTGAAGCTACTGACTGAATGAAAGGAGCTGGCATCTCACTCTCTTTGAATCTTCTTTATCATGCTAAGAGGAGCAGGAAAAAGCAAAAAATTTCAGAATTGCACCTTGCAATGCGGAGAAATTACTCTTTGTGCATTTACAATATTCATTGATTTTTGCCATTGAAAAACGTCCAGAAATGATTGAAGCTACTGACTGAATGAAAGGAGCTGGCATCTCACTCTCTTTGAATCTTCTTTATCATGCTAAGAGGAGCAGGAAAAAGCAAAAAATTTCAGAATTGCACCTTGCAATGCGGAGAAATTACTGTTTGTGCATTTACAATATTCATTGATTTTTGCCATTGAAAAATGTCCAGAAATGATTGAAGCTACTGACTGAATGAAAGGAGCTGGCATCTCACTCTCTTTGAATCTTCTTTATCATGCTAAGAGGAGCAGGAAAAAGCAAAAAATTTCAGAATTGCACCTTGCAATGCGGAGAAATTACTGTTTGTGCATTTACAATATTCATTGATTTTTGCCATTGAAAAACATCATGTTATTCATATACCAGAAATGTTTGAAGCTACTGACTGAATGAAAGGAGCTGGCATCTCACTCTCTTTGAATCTTCTTTATCATGCTAAGAGGAGCAGGAAAAAGCAAAAAATTTCAGAATTGCACCTTGCAATGCGGAGAAATTACTGTTTGTGCATTTACAATATTCATTGATTTTTGCCATTGAAAAACGTCCAGAAATGATTGAAGCTACTGACTGAATGAAAGGAGCTGGCATCTCACTCTCTTTGAATCTTGTTTATCATGCTAAGAGGAGCAGGAAAAAGCAAAAAATTTCAGAATTGCACCTTGCAATGCGGAGAAATTACTGTTTGTGCATTTACAATATTCATTGATTTTTGCCATTGAAAAACGTCCAGAAATGATTGAAGCTACTGACTGAATGAAAGGAGCTGGCATCTCACTCTCTTTGAATCTTCTTTATCATGCTAAGAGGAGCAGGAAAAAGCAAAAAATTTCAGAATTGCACCTTGCAATGCGGAGAAATTACTGTTTGTGCATTTACAATATTCATTGATTTTTGCCATTGAAAAACATCATGTTATTCATATACCAGAAATGTTTGAAGCTACTGACTGAATGAAAGGAGCTGGCATCTCACTCTCTTTGAATCTTCTTTATCATGCTAAGAGGAGCAGGAAAAAGCAAAAAATTTCAGAATTGCACCTTGCAATGCGGAGAAATTACTGTTTGTGCATTTACAATATTCATTGATTTTTGCCATTGAAAAACGTCCAGAAATGATAGAAGCTACTGACTGAATGAAAGGAGCTGGCATCTCACTCTCTTTGAATCTTGTTTATCATGCTAAGAGGAGCAGGAAAAAGCAAAAAATTTCAGAATTGCACCTTGCAATGCGGAGAAATTACTGTTTGTGCATTTACAATATTCATTGATTTTTGCCATTGAAAAACATCATGTTATTCATATACCAGAAATGATTGAAGCTACTGACTGAATGAAAGGAGCTGGCATCTCACTCTCTTTGAATCTTCTTTATCATGCTAAGAGGAGCAGGAAAAAGCAAAAAATTTCAGAATTGCACCTTGCAATGCGGAGAAATTACTGTTTGTGCATTTACAATATTCAATGATTTTTGCCATTGAAAAACGTCCAGAAATGATTGAAGCTACTGACTGAATGAAAGGAGCTGGCATCTCACTCTCTTTGAATCTTCTTTATCATGCTAAGAGGAGCAGGAAAAAGCAAAAAATTTCAGAATTGCACCTTGCAATGCGGAGAAATTACTGTTTGTGCATTTACAATATTCATTGATTTTTGCCATTGAAAAACATCATGTTATTCATATACCAGAAATGTTTGAAGCTACTGACTGAATGAAAGGAGCTGGCATCTCACTCTCTTTGAATCTTCTTTATCATGCTAAGAGGAGCAGGAAAAAGCAAAAAATTTCAGAATTGCACCTTGCAATGCGGAGAAATTACTGTTTGTGCATTTACAATATTCATTGATTTTTGCCATTGAAAAACGTCCAGAAATGATTGAAGCTACTGACTGAATGAAAGGAGCTGGCATCTCACTCTCTTTGAATCTTCTTTATCATGCTAAGAGGAGCAGGAAAAAGCAAAAAATTTCAGAATTGCACCTTGCAATGCGGAGAAATTACTGTTTGTGCATTTACAATATTCATTGATTTTTGCCATTGAAAAACATCATGTTATTCATATACCAGAAATGATTGAAGCTACTGACTGAATGAAAGGAGCTGGCATCTCACTCTCTTTGAATCTTCTTTATCATGCTAAGAGGAGCAGAAAAAAGCAAAAAATTTCAGAATTGCACCTTGCAATGCGGAGAAATTACTGTTTGTGCATTTACAATATTCAATGATTTTTGCCATTGAAAAACGTCCAGAAATGATTGAAGCTACTGACTGAATGAAAGGAGCTGGCATCTCACTCTCTTTGAATCTTCTTTATCATGCTAAGAGGAGCAGGAAAAAGCAAAAAATTTCAGAATTGCACCTTGCAATGCGGAGAAATTACTGTTTGTGCATTTACAATATTCAATGATTTTTGCCATTGAAAAACGTCCAGAAATGATTGAAGCTACTGACTGAATGAAAGGAGCTGGCATCTCACTCTCTTTGAATCTTCTTTATCATGCTAAGAGGAGCAGGAAAAAGCAAAAAATTTCAGAATTGCACCTTGCAATGCGGAGAAATTACTGTTTGTGCATTTACAATATTCAATGATTTTTGCCATTGAAAAACGTCCAGAAATGATTGAAGCTACTGACTGAATGAAAGGAGCTGGCATCTCACTCTCTTTGAATCTTCTTTATCATGCTAAGAGGAGCAGGAAAAAGCAAAAAATTTCAGAATTGCACCTTGCAATGCGGAGAAATTACTGTTTGTGCATTTACAATATTCAATGATTTTTGCCATTGAAAAACGTCCAGAAATGATTGAAGCTACTGACTGAATGAAAGGAGCTGGCATCTCACTCTCTTTGAATCTTCTTTATCATGCTAAGAGGAGCAGGAAAAAGCAAAAAATTTCAGAATTGCACCTTGCAATGCGGAGAAATTACTGTTTGTGCATTTACAATATTCATTGATTTTTGCCATTGAAAAACATCATGTTATTCATATACCAGAAATGTTTGAAGCTACTGACTGAATGAAAGGAGCTGGCATCTCACTCTCTTTGAATCTTCTTTATCATGCTAAGAGGAGCAGGAAAAAGCAAAAAATTTCAGAATTG
This sequence comes from Phyllobates terribilis, assembly GCF_046119375.1. NCBI lineage: Eukaryota > Metazoa > Chordata > Amphibia > Anura > Dendrobatidae > Phyllobates > Phyllobates terribilis. Next base: position 6,566 of record NW_027367981.1, on the reverse strand, counting down.
CACCTTGCAATGCGGAGAAATTACTCTTTGTGCATTTACAATATTCATTGATTTTTGCCATTGAAAAACGTCCAGAAATGATGGAAGCTACTGACTGAATGAAAGGAGCTGGCATCTCACTCTCTTTGAATCTTCTTTATCATGCTAAGAGGAGCAGGAAAAAGCAAAAAATTTCAGAATTGCACCTTGCAATGCGGAGAAATTACTGTTTGTGCATTTACAATATTCATTGATTTTTGCCATTGAAAAATGTCCAGAAATGATTGAAGCTACTGACTGAATGAAAGGAGCTGGCATCTCACTCTCTTTGAATCTTCTTTATCATGCTAAGAGGAGCAGGAAAAAGCAAAAAATTTCAGAATTGCACCTTGCAATGCGGAGAAATTACTGTTTGTGCATTTACAATATTCATTGATTTTTGCCATTGAAAAACATCATGTTATTCATATACCAGAAATGTTTGAAGCTACTGACTGAATGAAAGGAGCTGGCATCTCACTCTCTTTGAATCTTCTTTATCATGCTAAGAGGAGCAGGAAAAAGCAAAAAATTTCAGAATTGCACCTTGCAATGCGGAGAAATTACTGTTTGTGCATTTACAATATTCATTGATTTTTGCCATTGAAAAACGTCCAGAAATGATTGAAGCTACTGACTGAATGAAAGGAGCTGGCATCTCACTCTCTTTGAATCTTGTTTATCATGCTAAGAGGAGCAGGAAAAAGCAAAAAATTTCAGAATTGCACCTTGCAATGCGGAGAAATTACTGTTTGTGCATTTACAATATTCATTGATTTTTGCCATTGAAAAACGTCCAGAAATGATTGAAGCTACTGACTGAATGAAAGGAGCTGGCATCTCACTCTCTTTGAATCTTCTTTATCATGCTAAGAGGAGCAGGAAAAAGCAAAAAATTTCAGAATTGCACCTTGCAATGCGGAGAAATTACTGTTTGTGCATTTACAATATTCATTGATTTTTGCCATTGAAAAACATCATGTTATTCATATACCAGAAATGTTTGAAGCTACTGACTGAATGAAAGGAGCTGGCATCTCACTCTCTTTGAATCTTCTTTATCATGCTAAGAGGAGCAGGAAAAAGCAAAAAATTTCAGAATTGCACCTTGCAATGCGGAGAAATTACTGTTTGTGCATTTACAATATTCATTGATTTTTGCCATTGAAAAACGTCCAGAAATGATAGAAGCTACTGACTGAATGAAAGGAGCTGGCATCTCACTCTCTTTGAATCTTGTTTATCATGCTAAGAGGAGCAGGAAAAAGCAAAAAATTTCAGAATTGCACCTTGCAATGCGGAGAAATTACTGTTTGTGCATTTACAATATTCATTGATTTTTGCCATTGAAAAACATCATGTTATTCATATACCAGAAATGATTGAAGCTACTGACTGAATGAAAGGAGCTGGCATCTCACTCTCTTTGAATCTTCTTTATCATGCTAAGAGGAGCAGGAAAAAGCAAAAAATTTCAGAATTGCACCTTGCAATGCGGAGAAATTACTGTTTGTGCATTTACAATATTCAATGATTTTTGCCATTGAAAAACGTCCAGAAATGATTGAAGCTACTGACTGAATGAAAGGAGCTGGCATCTCACTCTCTTTGAATCTTCTTTATCATGCTAAGAGGAGCAGGAAAAAGCAAAAAATTTCAGAATTGCACCTTGCAATGCGGAGAAATTACTGTTTGTGCATTTACAATATTCATTGATTTTTGCCATTGAAAAACATCATGTTATTCATATACCAGAAATGTTTGAAGCTACTGACTGAATGAAAGGAGCTGGCATCTCACTCTCTTTGAATCTTCTTTATCATGCTAAGAGGAGCAGGAAAAAGCAAAAAATTTCAGAATTGCACCTTGCAATGCGGAGAAATTACTGTTTGTGCATTTACAATATTCATTGATTTTTGCCATTGAAAAACGTCCAGAAATGATTGAAGCTACTGACTGAATGAAAGGAGCTGGCATCTCACTCTCTTTGAATCTTCTTTATCATGCTAAGAGGAGCAGGAAAAAGCAAAAAATTTCAGAATTGCACCTTGCAATGCGGAGAAATTACTGTTTGTGCATTTACAATATTCATTGATTTTTGCCATTGAAAAACATCATGTTATTCATATACCAGAAATGATTGAAGCTACTGACTGAATGAAAGGAGCTGGCATCTCACTCTCTTTGAATCTACTTTATCATGCTAAGAGGAGCAGGAAAAAGCAAAAAATTTCAGAATTGCACCTTGCAATGCGGAGAAATTACTGTTTGTGCATTTACAATATTCAATGATTTTTGCCATTGAAAAACGTCCAGAAATGATTGAAGCTACTGACTGAATGAAAGGAGCTGGCATCTCACTCTCTTTGAATCTTCTTTATCATGCTAAGAGGAGCAGGAAAAAGCAAAAAATTTCAGAATTGCACCTTGCAATGCGGAGAAATTACTGTTTGTGCATTTACAATATTCAATGATTTTTGCCATTGAAAAACGTCCAGAAATGATTGAAGCTACTGACTGAATGAAAGGAGCTGGCATCTCACTCTCTTTGAATCTTCTTTATCATGCTAAGAGGAGCAGGAAAAAGCAAAAAATTTCAGAATTGCACCTTGCAATGCGGAGAAATTACTGTTTGTGCATTTACAATATTCATTGATTTTTGCCATTGAAAAACATCATGTTATTCATATACCAGAAATGTTTGAAGCTACTGACTGAATGAAAGGAGCTGGCATCTCACTCTCTTTGAATCTTCTTTATCATGCTAAGAGGAGCAGGAAAAAGCAAAAAATTTCAGAATTGCACCTTGCAATGCGGAGAAATTACTCTTTGTGCATTTACAATATTCATTGATTTTTGCCATTGAAAAACGTCCAGAAATGATTGAAGCTACTGACTGAATGAAAGGAGCTGGCATCTCACTCTCTTTGAATCTTCTTTATCATGCTAAGAGGAGCAGGAAAAAGCAAAAAATTTCAGAATTGCACCTTGCAATGCGGAGAAATTACTGTTTGTGCATTTACAATATTCATTGATTTTTGCCATTGAAAAATGTCCAGAAATGATTGAAGCTACTGACTGAATGAAAGGAGCTGGCATCTCACTCTCTTTGAATCTTCTTTATCATGCTAAGAGGAGCAGGAAAAAGCAAAAAATTTCAGAATTGCACCTTGCAATGCGGAGAAATTACTGTTTGTGCATTTACAATATTCATTGATTTTTGCCATTGAAAAACATCATGTTATTCATATACCAGAAATGTTTGAAGCTACTGACTGAATGAAAGGAGCTGGCATCTCACTCTCTTTGAATCTTCTTTATCATGCTAAGAGGAGCAGGAAAAAGCAAAAAATTTCAGAATTGCACCTTGCAATGCGGAGAAATTACTGTTTGTGCATTTACAATATTCATTGATTTTTGCCATTGAAAAACGTCCAGAAATGATTGAAGCTACTGACTGAATGAAAGAGCTGGCATCTCACTCTCTTTGAATCTTGTTTATCATGCTAAGAGGAGCAGGAAAAAGCAAAAAATTTCAGAATTGCACCTTGCAATGCGGAGAAATTACTGTTTGTGCATTTACAATATTCATTGATTTTTGCCATTGAAAAACGTCCAGAAATGATTGAAGCTACTGACTGAATGAAAGGAGCTGGCATCTCACTCTCTTTGAATCTTCTTTATCATGCTAAGAGGAGCAGGAAAAAGCAAAAAATTTCAGAATTGCACCTTGCAATGCGGAGAAATTACTGTTTGTGCATTTACAATATTCATTGATTTTTGCCATTGAAAAACATCATGTTATTCATATACCAGAAATGTTTGAAGCTACTGACTGAATGAAAGGAGCTGGCATCTCACTCTCTTTGAACTTCTTTATCATGCTAAGAGGAGCAGGAAAAAGCAAAAAATTTCAGAATTGCACCTTGCAATGCGGAGAAATTACTCTTTGTGCATTTACAATATTCATTGATTTTTGCCATTGAAAAACGTCCAGAAATGATTGAAGCTACTGACTGAATGAAAGGAGCTGGCATCTCACTCTCTTTGAATCTTCTTTATCATGCTAAGAGGAGCAGGAAAAAGCAAAAAATTTCAGAATTGCACCTTGCAATGCGGAGAAATTACTGTTTGTGCATTTACAATATTCATTGATTTTTGCCATTGAAAAACATCATGTATTCAATCCAGAAATGATTGAAGCTACTGACTGAATGAAAGGAGCTGGCATCTCACTCTCTTTGAATCTTCTTTATCATGCTAAGAGGAGCAGGAAAAAGCAAAAATTTCAGAATTGCACCTTGCAATGCGGAGAAATTACTGTTTGTGCATTTACAATATTCATTGATTTTTGCCATTGAAAAACATCATGTTATTCATATACCAGAAATGTTTGAAGCTACTGACTGAATGAAAGGAGCTGGCATCTCACTCTCTTTGAATCTTCTTTATCATGCTAAGAGGAGCAGGAAAAAGCAAAAAATTTCAGAATTGCACCTTGCAATGCGGAGAAATTACTGTTTGTGCATTTACAATATTCATTGATTTTTGCCATTGAAAAACGTCCAGAAATGATTGAAGCTACTGACTGAATGAAAGGAGCTGGCATCTCACTCTCTTTGAATCTTGGTTTATCATGCTAAGAGGAGCAGGAAAAAGCAAAAAATTTCAGAATTGCACCTTGCAATGCGGAGAAATTACTGTTTGTGCATTTACAATATTCATTGATTTTTGCCATTGAAAAACGTCCAGAAATGATTGAAGCTACTGACTGAATGAAAGGAGCTGGCATCTCACTCTCTTTGAATCTTCTTTATCATGCTAAGAGGAGCAGGAAAAAGCAAAAAATTTCAGAATTGCACCTTGCAATGCGGAGAAATTACTGTTTGTGCATTTACAATATTCATTGATTTTTGCCATTGAAAAACATCATGTTATTCATATACCAGAAATGATTGAAGCTACTGACTGAATGAAAGGAGCTGGCATCTCACTCTCTTTGAATCTTCTTTATCATGCTAAGAGGAGCAGGAAAAAGCAAAAAATTTCAGAATTGCACCTTGCAATGCGGAGAAATTACTGTTTGTGCATTTACAATATTCATTGATTTTTGCCATTGAAAAACGTCATTTTCACAAATGATTGAAGCTACTGACTGAATGAAAGGAGCTGGCATCTCACTCTCTTTGAATCTTCTTTATCATGCTAAGAGGAGCAGGAAAAAGCAAAAAATTTCAGAATTGCACCTTGCAATGCGGAGAAATTACTGTTTGTGCATTTACAATATTCATTGATTTTTGCCATTGAAAAACATCATGTTATTCATATACCAGAAATGATTGAAGCTACTGACTGAATGAAAGGAGCTGGCATCTCACTCTCTTTGAATCTTCTTTATCATGCTAAGAGGAGCAGGAAAAAGCAAAAAATTTCAGAATTGCACCTTGCAATGCGGAGAAATTACTGTTTGTGCATTTACAATATTCAATGATTTTTGCCATTGAAAAACGTCCAGAAATGATTGAAGCTACTGACTGAATGAAAGGAGCTGGCATCTCACTCTCTTTGAATCTTCTTTATCATGCTAAGAGGAGCAGGAAAAAGCAAAAAATTTCAGAATTGCACCTTGCAATGCGGAGAAATTACTGTTTGTGCATTTACAATATTCAATGATTTTTGCCATTGAAAAATCTCCAGAAATGATTGAAGCTACTGACTGAATGAAAGGAGCTGGCATCTCACTCTCTTTGAATCTTCTTTATCATGCTAAGAGGAGCAGGAAAAAGCAAAAAATTTCAGAATTGCACCTTGCAATGCGGAGAAATTACTGTTTGTGCATTTACAATATTCAATGATTTTTGCCATTGAAAAACGTCCAGAAATGATTGAAGCTACTGACTGAATGAAAGGAGCTGGCATCTCACTCTCTTTGAATCTTCTTTATCATGCTAAGAGGAGCAGGAAAAAGCAAAAAATTTCAGAATTGCACCTTGCAATGCGGAGAAATTACTGTTTGTGCATTTACAATATTCAATGATTTTTGCCATTGAAAACTCGCAGAAATGATTGAAGCTACTGACTGAATGAAAGGAGCTGGCATCTCACTCTCTTTGAATCTTCTTTATCATGCTAAGAGGAGCAGGAAAAAGCAAAAAATTTCAGAATTGCACCTTGCAATGCGGAGAAATTACTGTTTGTGCATTTACAATATTCAATGATTTTTGCCATTGAAAAACGTCCAGAATGATTGAAGCTACTGACTGAATGAAAGGAGCTGGCATCTCACTCTCTTTGAATCTTCTTTATCATGCTAAGAGGAGCAGGAAAAAGCAAAAAATTTCAGAATTGCACCTTGCAATGCGGAGAAATTACTGTTTGTGCATTTACAATATTCAATGATTTTTGCCATGAAAACGTCCAGAAATGATTGAAGCTACTGACTGAATGAAGGAGCTGGCATCTCACTCTCTTTGAATCTTCTTTATCATGCTAAGAGGAGCAGGAAAAAGCAAAAAATTTCAGAATTGCACCTTGCAATGCGGAGAAAT
>NW_027367980.1:0-53234 GCF_046119375.1 Phyllobates terribilis | reverse complement strand
TGAAAAACATGTTTTTCAATGGCAAAAATCAATGAATATTGTAAATGCACAAACAGTAATATCTCCACATTGCACGGTGCAATTCTGAAATTTTTAGCTTTTTCCTGTTAATCCTAGCATGATAAAGAAGATTCAAAGAGAGTGAGATGCCAGCTCCTTTCATTCAGTCAGTAGCTTCAAACATTTCTGGTATATGAAAAACATGTTTTTCAATGGCAAAAATCAATGAATATTGTAAATGCACAAACAGTAATATCTCCACATTGCAAGGTGCAATTCTGAAATTTTTTGCTTTTTCCTGTTAATCCTAGCATGATAAAGAAGATTCAAAGAGAGTGAGATGCCAGCTCCTTTCATTCAGTCAGTAGCTTCAAACATTTCTGGTATATGAAAAACATGTTTTTCAATGGCAAAAATCAATGAATATTGTAAATGCACAAACAGTAATATCTCCACATTGCAAGGTGCAATTCTGAAATTTTTTGCTTTTTCCTGCTAATCCTAGCATGATAAAGAAGATTCAAAGAGAGTGAGATGCCAGCTCCTTTCATTCAGTCAGTAGCTTCAAACATTTCTGGTATATGAAAAACATGTTTTTCAATGGCAAAAATCAATGAATATTGTAAATGCACAAACAGTAATATCTCCACATTGCACGGTGCAATTCTGAAATTTTTAGCTTTTTCCTGTTAATCCTAGCATGATAAAGAAGATTCAAAGAGAGTGAGATGCCAGCTCCTTTCATTCAGTCAGTAGCTTCAAACATTTCTGGTATATGAAAAACATGTTTTTCAATGGCAAAAATCAATGAATATTGTAAATGCACAAACAGTAATATCTCCACATTGCAAGGTGCAATTCTGAAATTTTTTGCTTTTTCCTGCTAATCCTAGCATGATAAAGAAGATTCAAAGAGAGTGAGATGCCAGCTCCTTTCATTCAGTCAGTAGCTTCAAACATTTCTGGTATATGAAAAACATGTTTTTCAATGGCAAAAATCAATGAATATTGTAAATGCACAAACAGTAATATCTCCACATTGCACGGTGCAATTCTGAAATTTTTAGCTTTTTCCTGTTAATCCTAGCATGATAGAAGATTCAAAGAGAGTGAGATGCCAGCTCCTTTCATTCAGTCAGTAGCTTCAAACATTTCTGGTATATGAAAAACATGTTTTTCAATGGCAAAAATCAATGAATATTGTAAATGCACAAACAGTAATATCTCCACATTGCAAGGTGCAATTCTGAAATTTTTTGCTTTTTCCTGCTAATCCTAGCATGATAAAGAAGATTCAAAGAGAGTGAGATGCCAGCTCCTTTCATTCAGTCAGTAGCTTCAAACATTTCTGGTATATGAAAAACATGTTTTTCAATGGCAAAAATCAATGAATATTGTAAATGCACAAACAGTAATATCTCCACATTGCAAGGTGCAATTCTGAAATTTTTTGCTTTTTCCTGCTAATCCTAGCATGATAAAGAAGATTCAAAGAGAGTGAGATGCCAGCTCCTTTCATTCAGTCAGTAGCTTCAAACATTTCTGGACGTTTTTCAATGGCAAAAATCAATGAATATTGTAAATGCACAAACAGTAATATCTCCACATTGCACGGTGCAATTCTGAAATTTTTAGCTTTTTCCTGTTAATCCTAGCATGATAGAAGATTCAAAGAGAGTGAGATGCCAGCTCCTTTCATTCAGTCAGTAGCTTCAAACATTTCTGGTATATGAAAAACATGTTTTTCAATGGCAAAAATCAATGAATATTGTAAATGCACAAACAGTAATATCTCCACATTGCAAGGTGCAATTCTGAAATTTTTTGCTTTTTCCTGCTAATCCTAGCATGATAAAGAAGATTCAAAGAGAGTGAGATGCCAGCTCCTTTCATTCAGTCAGTAGCTTCAAACATTTCTGGTATATGAAAAACATGTTTTTCAATGGCAAAAATCAATGAATATTGTAAATGCACAAACAGTAATATCTCCACATTGCAAGGTGCAATTCTGAAATTTTTTGCTTTTTCCTGTTAATCCTAGCATGATAAAGAAGATTCAAAGAGAGTGAGATGCCAGCTCCTTTCATTCAGTCAGTAGCTTCAAACATTTCTGGTATATGAAAAACATGTTTTTCAATGGCAAAAATCAATGAATATTGTAAATGCACAAACAGTAATATCTCCACATTGCAAGGTGCAATTCTGAAATTTTTTGCTTTTTCCTGCTAATCCTAGCATGATAAAGAAGATTCAAAGAGAGTGAGATGCCAGCTCCTTTCATTCAGTCAGTAGCTTCAAACATTTCTGGTATATGAAAAACGTTTTTCAATGGCAAAAATCAATGAATATTGTAAATGCACAAACAGTAATATCTCCACATTGCACGGTGCAATTCTGAAATTTTTAGCTTTTTCCTGTTAATCCTAGCATGATAAAGAAGATTCAAAGAGAGTGAGATGCCAGCTCCTTTCATTCAGTCAGTAGCTTCAAACATTTCTGGTATATGAAAAACATGTTTTTCAATGGCAAAAATCAATGAATATTGTAAATGCACAAACAGTAATATCTCCACATTGCAAGGTGCAATTCTGAAATTTTTTGCTTTTTCCTGCTAATCCTAGCATGATAAAGAAGATTCAAAGAGAGTGAGATGCCAGCTCCTTTCATTCAGTCAGTAGCTTCAAACATTTCTGGTATATGAAAAACGTTTTTCAATGGCAAAAATCAATGAATATTGTAAATGCACAAACAGTAATATCTCCACATTGCACGGTGCAATTCTGAAATTTTTAGCTTTTTCCTGTTAATCCTAGCATGATAAAGAAGATTCAAAGAGAGTGAGATGCCAGCTACTTTCATTCAGTCAGTAGCTTCAAACATTTCTGGTATATGAAAAACATGTTTTTCAATGGCAAAAATCAATGAATATTGTAAATGCACAAACAGTAATATCTCCACATTGCACGGTGCAATTCTGAAATTTTTAGCTTTTTCCTGTTAATCCTAGCATGATAAAGAAGATTCAAAGAGAGTGAGATGCCAGCTCCTTTCATTCAGTCAGTAGCTTCAAACATTTCTGGTATATGAAAAACATGTTTTTCAATGGCAAAAATCAATGAATATTGTAAATGCACAAACAGTAATATCTCCACATTGCACGGTGCAATTCTGAAATTTTTAGCTTTTTCCTGTTAATCCTAGCATGATAAAGAAGATTCAAAGAGAGTGAGATGCCAGCTCCTTTCATTCAGTCAGTAGCTTCAAACATTTCTGGTATATGAAAAACATGTTTTTCAATGGCAAAAATCAATGAATATTGTAAATGCACAAACAGTAATATCTCCACATTGCAAGGTGCAATTCTGAAATTTTTTGCTTTTTCCTGCTAATCCTAGCATGATAAAGAAGATTCAGAGAGTGAGATGCCAGCTCCTTTCAGTCAGTAGCTTCAAACATTTCTGGTATATGAAAAACATGTTTTTCAATGGCAAAAATCAATGAATATTGTAAATGCACAAACAGTAATATCTCCACATTGCAAGGTGCAATTCTGAAATTTTTTGCTTTTTCCTGCTAATCCTAGCATGATAAAGAAGATTCAAAGAGAGTGAGATGCCAGCTCCTTTCATTCAGTCAGTAGCTTCAAACATTTCTGGTATATGAAAAACATGTTTTTCAATGGCAAAAATCAATGAATATTGTAAATGCACAAACAGTAATATCTCCACATTGCACGGTGCAATTCTGAAATTTTTAGCTTTTTCCTGTTAATCCTAGCATGATAAAGAAGATTCAAAGAGAGTGAGATGCCAGCTCCTTTCATTCAGTCAGTAGCTTCAAACATTTCTGGTATATGAAAAACATGTTTTTCAATGGCAAAAATCAATGAATATTGTAAATGCACAAACAGTAATATCTCCACATTGCAAGGTGCAATTCTGAAATTTTTTGCTTTTTCCTGCTAATCCTAGCATGATAAAGAAGATTCAAAGAGAGTGAGATGCCAGCTCCTTTCATTCAGTCAGTAGCTTCAAACATTTCTGGTATATGAAAAACATGTTTTTCAATGGCAAAAATCAATGAATATTGTAAATGCACAAACAGTAATATCTCCACATTGCAAGGTGCAATTCTGAAATTTTTTGCTTTTTCCTGCTAATCCTAGCATGATAAAGAAGATTCAAAGAGAGTGAGATGCCAGCTCCTTTCATTCAGTCAGTAGCTTCAAACATTTCTGGTATATGAAAAACATGTTTTTCAATGGCAAAAATCAATGAATATTGTAAATGCACAAACAGTAATATCTCCACATTGCACGGTGCAATTCTGAAATTTTTAGCTTTTTCCTGTTAATCCTAGCATGATAAAGAAGATTCAAAGAGAGTGAGATGCCAGCTCCTTTCATTCAGTCAGTAGCTTCAAACATTTCTGGTATATGAAAAACATGTTTTTCAATGGCAAAAATCAATGAATATTGTAAATGCACAAACAGTAATATCTCCACATTGCAAGGTGCAATTCTGAAATTTTTTGCTTTTTCCTGCTAATCCAAGCATGATAAAGAAGATTCAAAGAGAGTGAGATGCCAGCTCCTTTCATTCAGTCAGTAGCTTCAAACATTTCTGGTATATGAAAAACGTTTTTCAATGGCAAAAATCAATGAATATTGTAAATGCACAAACAGTAATATCTCCACATTGCACGGTGCAATTCTGAAATTTTTAGCTTTTTCCTGTTAATCCTAGCATGATAAAGAAGATTCAAAGAGAGTGAGATGCCAGCTCCTTTCATTCAGTCAGTAGCTTCAAACATTTCTGGTATATGAAAAACATGTTTTTCAATGGCAAAAATCAATGAATATTGTAAATGCACAAACAGTAATATCTCCACATTGCAAGGTGCAATTCTGAAATTTTTTGCTTTTTCCTGCTAATCCTAGCATGATAAAGAAGATTCAAAGAGAGTGAGATGCCAGCTCCTTTCATTCAGTCAGTAGCTTCAAACATTTCTGGTATATGAAAAACATGTTTTTCAATGGCAAAAATCAATGAATATTGTAAATGCACAAACAGTAATATCTCCACATTGCAAGGTGCAATTCTGAAATTTTTTGCTTTTTCCTGTTAATCCTAGCATGATAAAGAAGATTCAAAGAGAGTGAGATGCCAGCTCCTTTCATTCAGTCAGTAGCTTCAAACATTTCTGGTATATGAAAAACATGTTTTTCAATGGCAAAAATCAATGAATATTGTAAATGCACAAACAGTAATATCTCCACATTGCAAGGTGCAATTCTGAAATTTTTTGCTTTTTCCTGCTAATCCTAGCATGGTAAAGAAGATTCAAAGAGAGTGAGATGCCAGCTCCTTTCATTCAGTCAGTAGCTTCAAACATTTCTGGTATATGAAAAACATGTTTTTCAATGGCAAAAATCAATGAATATTGTAAATGCACAAACAGTAATATCTCCACATTGCACGGTGCAATTCTGAAATTTTTAGCTTTTTCCTGTTAATCCTAGCATGATAAAGAAGATTCAAAGAGAGTGAGATGCCAGCTCCTTTCATTCAGTCAGTAGCTTCAAACATTTCTGGTATATGAAAAACATGTTTTTCAATGGCAAAAATCAATGAATATTGTAAATGCACAAACAGTAATATCTCCACATTGCAAGGTGCAATTCTGAAATTTTTTGCTTTTTCCTGCTAATCCTAGCATGATAAAGAAGATTCAAAGAGAGTGAGATGCCAGCTCCTTTCATTCAGTCAGTAGCTTCAAACATTTCTGGTATATGAAAAACATGTTTTTCAATGGCAAAAATCAATGAATATTGTAAATGCACAAACAGTAATATCTCCACATTGCACGGTGCAATTCTGAAATTTTTAGCTTTTTCCTGTTAATCCTAGCATGATAAAGAAGATTCAAAGAGAGTGAGATGCCAGCTCCTTTCATTCAGTCAGTAGCTTCAAACATTTCTGGTATATGAAAAACATGTTTTTCAATGGCAAAAATCAATGAATATTGTAAATGCACAAACAGTAATATCTCCACATTGCACGGTGCAATTCTGAAATTTTTAGCTTTTTCCTGTTAATCCTAGCATGATAAAGAAGATTCAAAGAGAGTGAGATGCCAGCTCCTTTCATTCAGTCAGTAGCTTCAAACATTTCTGGTATATGAAAAACATGTTTTTCAATGGCAAAAATCAATGAATATTGTAAATGCACAAACAGTAATATCTCCACATTGCAAGGTGCAATTCTGAAATTTTTTGCTTTTTCCTGCTAATCCTAGCATGATAAAGAAGATTCAGAGAGTGAGATGCCAGCTCCTTTCAGTCAGTAGCTTCAAACATTTCTGGTATATGAAAAACATGTTTTTCAATGGCAAAAATCAATGAATATTGTAAATGCACAAACAGTAATATCTCCACATTGCAAGGTGCAATTCTGAAATTTTTTGCTTTTTCCTGCTAATCCTAGCATGATAAAGAAGATTCAAAGAGAGTGAGATGCCAGCTCCTTTCATTCAGTCAGTAGCTTCAAACATTTCTGGTATATGAAAAACATGTTTTTCAATGGCAAAAATCAATGAATATTGTAAATGCACAAACAGTAATATCTCCACATTGCACGGTGCAATTCTGAAATTTTTAGCTTTTTCCTGTTAATCCTAGCATGATAAAGAAGATTCAAAGAGAGTGAGATGCCAGCTCCTTTCATTCAGTCAGTAGCTTCAAACATTTCTGGTATATGAAAAACATGTTTTTCAATGGCAAAAATCAATGAATATTGTAAATGCACAAACAGTAATATCTCCACATTGCAAGGTGCAATTCTGAAATTTTTTGCTTTTTCCTGCTAATCCTAGCATGATAAAGAAGATTCAAAGAGAGTGAGATGCCAGCTCCTTTCATTCAGTCAGTAGCTTCAAACATTTCTGGTATATGAAAAACATGTTTTTCAATGGCAAAAATCAATGAATATTGTAAATGCACAAACAGTAATATCTCCACATTGCAAGGTGCAATTCTGAAATTTTTTGCTTTTTCCTGCTAATCCTAGCATGATAAAGAAGATTCAAAGAGAGTGAGATGCCAGCTCCTTTCATTCAGTCAGTAGCTTCAAACATTTCTGGTATATGAAAAACATGTTTTTCAATGGCAAAAATCAATGAATATTGTAAATGCACAAACAGTAATATCTCCACATTGCACGGTGCAATTCTGAAATTTTTAGCTTTTTCCTGTTAATCCTAGCATGATAAAGAAGATTCAAAGAGAGTGAGATGCCAGCTCCTTTCATTCAGTCAGTAGCTTCAAACATTTCTGGTATATGAAAAACATGTTTTTCAATGGCAAAAATCAATGAATATTGTAAATGCACAAACAGTAATATCTCCACATTGCAAGGTGCAATTCTGAAATTTTTTGCTTTTTCCTGCTAATCCAAGCATGATAAAGAAGATTCAAAGAGAGTGAGATGCCAGCTCCTTTCATTCAGTCAGTAGCTTCAAACATTTCTGGTATATGAAAAACGTTTTTCAATGGCAAAAATCAATGAATATTGTAAATGCACAAACAGTAATATCTCCACATTGCACGGTGCAATTCTGAAATTTTTAGCTTTTTCCTGTTAATCCTAGCATGATAAAGAAGATTCAAAGAGAGTGAGATGCCAGCTCCTTTCATTCAGTCAGTAGCTTCAAACATTTCTGGTATATGAAAAACATGTTTTTCAATGGCAAAAATCAATGAATATTGTAAATGCACAAACAGTAATATCTCCACATTGCAAGGTGCAATTCTGAAATTTTTTGCTTTTTCCTGCTAATCCTAGCATGATAAAGAAGATTCAAAGAGAGTGAGATGCCAGCTCCTTTCATTCAGTCAGTAGCTTCAAACATTTCTGGTATATGAAAAACATGTTTTTCAATGGCAAAAATCAATGAATATTGTAAATGCACAAACAGTAATATCTCCACATTGCAAGGTGCAATTCTGAAATTTTTTGCTTTTTCCTGCTAATCCTAGCATGGTAAAGAAGATTCAAAGAGAGTGAGATGCCAGCTCCTTTCATTCAGTCAGTAGCTTCAAACATTTCTGGTATATGAAAAACATGTTTTTCAATGGCAAAAATCAATGAATATTGTAAATGCACAAACAGTAATATCTCCACATTGCACGGTGCAATTCTGAAATTTTTAGCTTTTTCCTGTTAATCCTAGCATGATAAAGAAGATTCAAAGAGAGTGAGATGCCAGCTCCTTTCATTCAGTCAGTAGCTTCAAACATTTCTGGTATATGAAAAACATGTTTTTCAATGGCAAAAATCAATGAATATTGTAAATGCACAAACAGTAATATCTCCACATTGCAAGGTGCAATTCTGAAATTTTTTGCTTTTTCCTGCTAATCCTAGCATGATAAAGAAGATTCAAAGAGAGTGAGATGCCAGCTCCTTTCATTCAGTCAGTAGCTTCAAACATTTCTGGTATATGAAAAACATGTTTTTCAATGGCAAAAATCAATGAATATTGTAAATGCACAAACAGTAATATCTCCACATTGCACGGTGCAATTCTGAAATTTTTAGCTTTTTCCTGTTAATCCTAGCATGATAAAGAAGATTCAAAGAGAGTGAGATGCCAGCTCCTTTCATTCAGTCAGTAGCTTCAAACATTTCTGGTATATGAAAAACATGTTTTTCAATGGCAAAAATCAATGAATATTGTAAATGCACAAACAGTAATATCTCCACATTGCAAGGTGCAATTCTGAAATTTTTTGCTTTTTCCTGCTAATCCTAGCATGATAAAGAAGATTCAGAGAGTGAGATGCCAGCTCCTTTCAGTCAGTAGCTTCAAACATTTCTGGTATATGAAAAACATGTTTTTCAATGGCAAAAATCAATGAATATTGTAAATGCACAAACAGTAATATCTCCACATTGCACGGTGCAATTCTGAAATTTTTAGCTTTTTCCTGTTAATCCTAGCATGATAAAGAAGATTCAAAGAGAGTGAGATGCCAGCTTCTTTCATTCAGTCAGTAGCTTCAAACATTTCTGGTATATGAAAAACATGTTTTTCAATGGCAAAAATCAATGAATATTGTAAATGCACAAACAGTAATATCTCCACATTGCAAGGTGCAATTCTGAAATTTTTTGCTTTTTCCTGTTAATCCTAGCATGATAAAGAAGATTCAAAGAGAGTGAGATGCCAGCTCCTTTCATTCAGTCAGTAGCTTCAAACATTTCTGGTATATGAAAAACATGTTTTTCAATGGCAAAAATCAATGAATATTGTAAATGCACAAACAGTAATATCTCCACATTGCAAGGTGCAATTCTGAAATTTTTTGCTTTTTCCTGCTAATCCTAGCATGATAAAGAAGATTCAAAGAGAGTGAGATGCCAGCTCCTTTCATTCAGTCAGTAGCTTCAAACATTTCTGGTATATGAAAAACATGTTTTTCAATGGCAAAAATCAATGAATATTGTAAATGCACAAACAGTAATATCTCCACATTGCAAGGTGCAATTCTGAAATTTTTTGCTTTTTCCTGCTAATCCTAGCATGATAAAGAAGATTCAAAGAGAGTGAGATGCCAGCTCCTTTCATTCAGTCAGTAGCTTCAAACATTTCTGGTATATGAAAAACATGTTTTTCAATGGCAAAAATCAATGAATATTGTAAATGCACAAACAGTAATATCTCCACATTGCACGGTGCAATTCTGAAATTTTTAGCTTTTTCCTGTTAATCCTAGCATGATAAAGAAGATTCAAAGAGAGTGAGATGCCAGCTCCTTTCATTCAGTCAGTAGCTTCAAACATTTCTGGTATATGAAAAACATGTTTTTCAATGGCAAAAATCAATGAATATTGTAAATGCACAAACAGTAATATCTCCACATTGCAAGGTGCAATTCTGAAATTTTTTGCTTTTTCCTGCTAATCCTAGCATGATAAAGAAGATTCAAAGAGAGTGAGATGCCAGCTCCTTTCATTCAGTCAGTAGCTTCAAACATTTCTGGTATATGAAAAACATGTTTTTCAATGGCAAAAATCAATGAATATTGTAAATGCACAAACAGTAATATCTCCACATTGCACGGTGCAATTCTGAAATTTTTAGCTTTTTCCTGTTAATCCTAGCATGATAGAAGATTCAAAGAGAGTGAGATGCCAGCTCCTTTCATTCAGTCAGTAGCTTCAAACATTTCTGGTATATGAAAAACATGTTTTTCAATGGCAAAAATCAATGAATATTGTAAATGCACAAACAGTAATATCTCCACATTGCAAGGTGCAATTCTGAAATTTTTTGCTTTTCCTGCTAATCCTAGCATGATAAAGAAGATTCAAAGAGAGTGAGATGCCAGCTCCTTTCATTCAGTCAGTAGCTTCAAACATTTCTGGTATATGAAAAACATGTTTTTCAATGGCAAAAATCAATGAATATTGTAAATGCACAAACAGTAATATCTCCACATTGCAAGGTGCAATTCTGAAATTTTTTGCTTTTTCCTGCTAATCCTAGCATGATAAAGAAGATTCAAAGAGAGTGAGATGCCAGCTCCTTTCATTCAGTCAGTAGCTTCAAACATTTCTGGACGTTTTTCAATGGCAAAAATCAATGAATATTGTAAATGCACAAACAGTAATATCTCCACATTGCAAGGTGCAATTCTGAAATTTTTTGCTTTTTCCTGTTAATCCTAGCATGATAAAGAAGATTCAAAGAGAGTGAGATGCCAGCTCCTTTCATTCAGTCAGTAGCTTCAAACATTTCTGGTATATGAAAAACATGTTTTTCAATGGCAAAAATCAATGAATATTGTAAATGCACAAACAGTAATATCTCCACATTGCAAGGTGCAATTCTGAAATTTTTTGCTTTTTCCTGTTAATCCTAGCATGATAAAGAAGATTCAAAGAGAGTGAGATGCCAGCTCCTTTCATTCAGTCAGTAGCTTCAAACATTTCTGGTATATGAAAAACATGTTTTTCAATGGCAAAAATCAATGAATATTGTAAATGCACAAACAGTAATATCTCCACATTGCAAGGTGCAATTCTGAAATTTTTTGCTTTTTCCTGCTAATCCTAGCATGATAAAGAAGATTCAAAGAGAGTGAGATGCCAGCTCCTTTCATTCAGTCAGTAGCTTCAAACATTTCTGGTATATGAAAAACGTTTTTCAATGGCAAAAATCAATGAATATTGTAAATGCACAAACAGTAATATCTCCACATTGCACGGTGCAATTCTGAAATTTTTAGCTTTTTCCTGTTAATCCTAGCATGATAAAGAAGATTCAAAGAGAGTGAGATGCCAGCTCCTTTCATTCAGTCAGTAGCTTCAAACAATTCTGGTATATGAAAAACATGTTTTTCAATGGCAAAAATCAATGAATATTGTAAATGCACAAACAGTAATATCTCCACATTGCAAGGTGCAATTCTGAAATTTTTTGCTTTTTCCTGCTAATCCTAGCATGATAAAGAAGATTCAAAGAGAGTGAGATGCCAGCTCCTTTCATTCAGTCAGTAGCTTCAAACATTTCTGGTATATGAAAAACGTTTTTCAATGGCAAAAATCAATGAATATTGTAAATGCACAAACAGTAGTATCTCCACATTGCAAGGTGCAATTCTGAAATTTTTTGCTTTTTCCTGTTAATCCTAGCATGATAAAGAAGATTCAAAGAGAGTGAGATGCCAGCTCCTTTCATTCAGTCAGTAGCTTCAAACATTTCTGGTATATGAAAAACATGTTTTTCAATGGCAAAAATCAATGAATATTGTAAATGCACAAACAGTAATATCTCCACATTGCAAGGTGCAATTCTGAAATTTTTTGCTTTTTCCTGTTAATCCTAGCATGATAAAGAAGATTCAAAGAGAGTGAGATGCCAGCTCCTTTCATTCAGTCAGTAGCTTCAAACATTTCTGGTATATGAAAAACATGTTTTTCAATGGCAAAAATCAATGAATATTGTAAATGCACAAACAGTAATATCTCCACATTGCAAGGTGCAATTCTGAAATTTTTTGCTTTTTCCTGCTAATCCTAGCATGATAAAGAAGATTCAAAGAGAGTGAGATGCCAGCTCCTTTCATTCAGTCAGTAGCTTCAAACATTTCTGGTATATGAAAAACGTTTTTCAATGGCAAAAATCAATGAATATTGTAAATGCACAAACAGTAATATCTCCACATTGCACGGTGCAATTCTGAAATTTTTAGCTTTTTCCTGTTAATCCTAGCATGATAAAGAAGATTCAAAGAGAGTGAGATGCCAGCTCCTTTCATTCAGTCAGTAGCTTCAAACAATTCTGGTATATGAAAAACATGTTTTTCAATGGCAAAAATCAATGAATATTGTAAATGCACAAACAGTAATATCTCCACATTGCAAGGTGCAATTCTGAAATTTTTTGCTTTTTCCTGCTAATCCTAGCATGATAAAGAAGATTCAAAGAGAGTGAGATGCCAGCTCCTTTCATTCAGTCAGTAGCTTCAAACATTTCTGGTATATGAAAAACGTTTTTCAATGGCAAAAATCAATGAATATTGTAAATGCACAAACAGTAGTATCTCCACATTGCAAGGTGCAATTCTGAAATTTTTTGCTTTTTCCTGTTAATCCTAGCATGATAAAGAAGATTCAAAGAGAGTGAGATGCCAGCTCCTTTCATTCAGTCAGTAGCTTCAAACATTTCTGGTATATGAAAAACATGTTTTTCAATGGCAAAAATCAATGAATATTGTAAATGCACAAACAGTAATATCTCCACATTGCAAGGTGCAATTCTGAAATTTTTTGCTTTTTCCTGTTAATCCTAGCATGATAAAGAAGATTCAAAGAGAGTGAGATGCCAGCTCCTTTCATTCAGTCAGTAGCTTCAAACATTTCTGGTATATGAAAAACATGTTTTTCAATGGCAAAAATCAATGAATATTGTAAATGCACAAACAGTAATATCTCCACATTGCAAGGTGCAATTCTGAAATTTTTTGCTTTTTCCTGCTAATCCTAGCATGATAAAGAAGATTCAAAGAGAGTGAGATGCCAGCTCCTTTCATTCAGTCAGTAGCTTCAAACATTTCTGGTATATGAAAAACATGTTTTTCAATGGCAAAAATCAATGAATATTGTAAATGCACAAACAGTAATATCTCCACATTGCAAGGTGCAATTCTGAAATTTTTTGCTTTTTCCTGCTAATCCTAGCATGATAAAGAAGATTCAAAGAGAGTGAGATGCCAGCTCCTTTCATTCAGTCAGTAGCTTCAAACATTTCTGGTATATGAAAAACATGTTTTTCAATGGCAAAAATCAATGAATATTGTAAATGCACAAACAGTAATATCTCCACATTGCACGGTGCAATTCTGAAATTTTTAGCTTTTTCCTGTTAATCCTAGCATGATAAAGAAGATTCAAAGAGAGTGAGATGCCAGCTCCTTTCATTCAGTCAGTAGCTTCAAACATTTCTGGTATATGAAAAACATGTTTTTCAATGGCAAAAATCAATGAATATTGTAAATGCACAAACAGTAATATCTCCACATTGCAAGGTGCAATTCTGAAATTTTTTGCTTTTTCCTGCTAATCCTAGCATGATAAAGAAGATTCAAAGAGAGTGAGATGCCAGCTCCTTTCATTCAGTCAGTAGCTTCAAACATTTCTGGTATATGAAAAACATGTTTTTCAATGGCAAAAATCAATGAATATTGTAAATGCACAAACAGTAATATCTCCACATTGCACGGTGCAATTCTGAAATTTTTAGCTTTTTCCTGTTAATCCTAGCATGATAGAAGATTCAAAGAGAGTGAGATGCCAGCTCCTTTCATTCAGTCAGTAGCTTCAAACATTTCTGGTATATGAAAAACATGTTTTTCAATGGCAAAAATCAATGAATATTGTAAATGCACAAACAGTAATATCTCCACATTGCAAGGTGCAATTCTGAAATTTTTTGCTTTTTCCTGCTAATCCTAGCATGATAAAGAAGATTCAAAGAGAGTGAGATGCCAGCTCCTTTCATTCAGTCAGTAGCTTCAAACATTTCTGGTATATGAAAAACATGTTTTTCAATGGCAAAAATCAATGAATATTGTAAATGCACAAACAGTAATATCTCCACATTGCAAGGTGCAATTCTGAAATTTTTTGCTTTTTCCTGCTAATCCTAGCATGATAAAGAAGATTCAAAGAGAGTGAGATGCCAGCTCCTTTCATTCAGTCAGTAGCTTCAAACATTTCTGGACGTTTTTCAATGGCAAAAATCAATGAATATTGTAAATGCACAAACAGTAATATCTCCACATTGCAAGGTGCAATTCTGAAATTTTTTGCTTTTTCCTGTTAATCCTAGCATGATAAAGAAGATTCAAAGAGAGTGAGATGCCAGCTCCTTTCATTCAGTCAGTAGCTTCAAACATTTCTGGTATATGAAAAACATGTTTTTCAATGGCAAAAATCAATGAATATTGTAAATGCACAAACAGTAATATCTCCACATTGCAAGGTGCAATTCTGAAATTTTTTGCTTTTTCCTGTTAATCCTAGCATGATAAAGAAGATTCAAAGAGAGTGAGATGCCAGCTCCTTTCATTCAGTCAGTAGCTTCAAACATTTCTGGTATATGAAAAACATGTTTTTCAATGGCAAAAATCAATGAATATTGTAAATGCACAAACAGTAATATCTCCACATTGCAAGGTGCAATTCTGAAATTTTTTGCTTTTTCCTGCTAATCCTAGAATGATAAATAAGATTCAAAGAGAGTGAGATGCCAGCTCCTTTCATTCAGTCAGTAGCTTCAAACATTTCTGGTATATGAAAAACGTTTTTCAATGGCAAAAATCAATGAATATTGTAAATGCACAAACAGTAATATCTCCACATTGCACGGTGCAATTCTGAAATTTTTAGCTTTTTCCTGTTAATCCTAGCATGATAAAGAAGATTCAAAGAGAGTGAGATGCCAGCTCCTTTCATTCAGTCAGTAGCTTCAAACATTTCTGGTATATGAAAAACATGTTTTTCAATGGCAAAAATCAATGAATATTGTAAATGCACAAACAGTAATATCTCCACATTGCAAGGTGCAATTCTGAAATTTTTTGCTTTTTCCTGCTAATCCTAGCATGATAAAGAAGATTCAAAGAGAGTGAGATGCCAGCTCCTTTCATTCAGTCAGTAGCTTCAAACATTTCTGGTATATGAAAAACGTTTTTCAATGGCAAAAATCAATGAATATTGTAAATGCACAAACAGTAATATCTCCACATTGCACGGTGCAATTCTGAAATTTTTAGCTTTTTCCTGTTAATCCTAGCATGATAAAGAAGATTCAAAGAGAGTGAGATGCCAGCTCCTTTCATTCAGTCAGTAGCTTCAAACATTTCTGGTATATGAAAAACATGTTTTTCAATGGCAAAAATCAATGAATATTGTAAATGCACAAACAGTAATATCTCCACATTGCACGGTGCAATTCTGAAATTTTTAGCTTTTTCCTGTTAATCCTAGCATGATAAAGAAGATTCAAAGAGAGTGAGATGCCAGCTCCTTTCATTCAGTCAGTAGCTTCAAACATTTCTGGTATATGAAAAACATGTTTTTCAATGGCAAAAATCAATGAATATTGTAAATGCACAAACAGTAATATCTCCACATTGCAAGGTGCAATTCTGAAATTTTTTGCTTTTTCCTGCTAATCCTAGCATGATAAAGAAGATTCAAAGAGAGTGAGATGCCAGCTCCTTTCATTCAGTCAGTAGCTTCAAACATTTCTGGTATATGAAAAACATGTTTTTCAATGGCAAAAATCAATGAATATTGTAAATGCACAAACAGTAATATCTCCACATTGCACGGTGCAATTCTGAAATTTTTAGCTTTTTCCTGTTAATCCTAGCATGATAGAAGATTCAAAGAGAGTGAGATGCCAGCTCCTTTCATTCAGTCAGTAGCTTCAAACATTTCTGGTATATGAAAAACATGTTTTTCAATGGCAAAAACCAATGAATATTGTAAATGCACAAACAGTAATATCTCCACATTGCAAGGTGCAATTCTGAAATTTTTTGCTTTTTCCTGCTAATCCTAGCATGATAAAGAAGATTCAAAGAGAGTGAGATGCCAGCTCCTTTCATTCAGTCAGTAGCTTCAAACATTTCTGGTATATGAAAAACATGTTTTTCAATGGCAAAAATCAATGAATATTGTAAATGCACAAACAGTAATATCTCCACATTGCAAGGTGCAATTCTGAAATTTTTTGCTTTTTCCTGCTAATCCTAGCATGATAAAGAAGATTCAAAGAGAGTGAGATGCCAGCTCCTTTCATTCAGTCAGTAGCTTCAAACATTTCTGGACGTTTTTCAATGGCAAAAATCAATGAATATTGTAAATGCACAAACAGTAATATCTCCACATTGCAAGGTGCAATTCTGAAATTTTTTGCTTTTTCCTGTTAATCCTAGCATGATAAAGAAGATTCAAAGAGAGTGAGATGCCAGCTCCTTTCATTCAGTCAGTAGCTTCAAACATTTCTGGTATATGAAAAACATGTTTTTCAATGGCAAAAATCAATGAATATTGTAAATGCACAAACAGTAATATCTCCACATTGCAAGGTGCAATTCTGAAATTTTTTGCTTTTTCCTGCTAATCCTAGCATGATAAAGAAGATTCAAAGAGAGTGAGATGCCAGCTCCTTTCATTCAGTCAGTAGCTTCAAACATTTCTGGTATATGAAAAACATGTTTTTCAATGGCAAAAATCAATGAATATTGTAAATGCACAAACAGTAATATCTCCACATTGCAAGGTGCAATTCTGAAATTTTTTGCTTTTTCCTGCTAATCCTAGCATGATAAAGAAGATTCAAAGAGAGTGAGATGCCAGCTCCTTTCATTCAGTCAGTAGCTTCAAACATTTCTGGTATATGAAAAACATGTTTTTCAATGGCAAAAATCAATGAATATTGTAAATGCACAAACAGTAATATCTCCACATTGCACGGTGCAATTCTGAAATTTTTAGCTTTTTCCTGTTAATCCTAGCATGATAAAGAAGATTCAAAGAGAGTGAGATGCCAGCTCCTTTCATTCAGTCAGTAGCTTCAAACATTTCTGGTATATGAAAAACATGTTTTTCAATGGCAAAAATCAATGAATATTGTAAATGCACAAACAGTAATATCTCCACATTGCAAGGTGCAATTCTGAAATTTTTTGCTTTTTCCTGCTAATCCTAGCATGATAAAGAAGATTCAAAGAGAGTGAGATGCCAGCTCCTTTCATTCAGTCAGTAGCTTCAAACATTTCTGGTATATGAAAAACATGTTTTTCAATGGCAAAAATCAATGAATATTGTAAATGCACAAACAGTAATATCTCCACATTGCACGGTGCAATTCTGAAATTTTTAGCTTTTTCCTGTTAATCCTAGCATGATAAAGAAGATTCAAAGAGAGTGAGATGCCAGCTCCTTTCATTCAGTCAGTAGCTTCAAACATTTCTGGTATATGAAAAACATGTTTTTCAATGGCAAAAATCAATGAATATTGTAAATGCACAAACAGTAATATCTCCACATTGCAAGGTGCAATTCTGAAATTTTTTGCTTTTTCCTGCTAATCCTAGCATGATAAAGAAGATTCAAAGAGAGTGAGATGCCAGCTCCTTTCATTCAGTCAGTAGCTTCAAACATTTCTGGTATATGAAAAACATGTTTTTCAATGGCAAAAATCAATGAATATTGTAAATGCACAAACAGTAATATCTCCACATTGCACGGTGCAATTCTGAAATTTTTAGCTTTTTCCTGTTAATCCTAGCATGATAGAAGATTCAAAGAGAGTGAGATGCCAGCTCCTTTCATTCAGTCAGTAGCTTCAAACATTTCTGGTATATGAAAAACATGTTTTTCAATGGCAAAAATCAATGAATATTGTAAATGCACAAACAGTAATATCTCCACATTGCAAGGTGCAATTCTGAAATTTTTTGCTTTTTCCTGCTAATCCTAGCATGATAAAGAAGATTCAAAGAGAGTGAGATGCCAGCTCCTTTCATTCAGTCAGTAGCTTCAAACATTTCTGGTATATGAAAAACATGTTTTTCAATGGCAAAAATCAATGAATATTGTAAATGCACAAACAGTAATATCTCCACATTGCAAGGTGCAATTCTGAAATTTTTTGCTTTTTCCTGCTAATCCTAGCATGATAAAGAAGATTCAAAGAGAGTGAGATGCCAGCTCCTTTCATTCAGTCAGTAGCTTCAAACATTTCTGGACGTTTTTCAATGGCAAAAATCAATGAATATTGTAAATGCACAAACAGTAATATCTCCACATTGCAAGGTGCAATTCTGAAATTTTTTGCTTTTTCCTGTTAATCCTAGCATGATAAAGAAGATTCAAAGAGAGTGAGATGCCAGCTCCTTTCATTCAGTCAGTAGCTTCAAACATTTCTGGTATATGAAAAACATGTTTTTCAATGGCAAAAATCAATGAATATTGTAAATGCACAAACAGTAATATCTCCACATTGCAAGGTGCAATTCTGAAATTTTTTGCTTTTTCCTGTTAATCCTAGCATGATAAAGAAGATTCAAAGAGAGTGAGATGCCAGCTCCTTTCATTCAGTCAGTAGCTTCAAACATTTCTGGTATATGAAAAACATGTTTTTCAATGGCAAAAATCAATGAATATTGTAAATGCACAAACAGTAATATCTCCACATTGCAAGGTGCAATTCTGAAATTTTTTGCTTTTTCCTGCTAATCCTAGCATGATAAAGAAGATTCAAAGAGAGTGAGATGCCAGCTCCTTTCATTCAGTCAGTAGCTTCAAACATTTCTGGTATATGAAAAACGTTTTTCAATGGCAAAAATCAATGAATATTGTAAATGCACAAACAGTAATATCTCCACATTGCACGGTGCAATTCTGAAATTTTTAGCTTTTTCCTGTTAATCCTAGCATGATAAAGAAGATTCAAAGAGAGTGAGATGCCAGCTCCTTTCATTCAGTCAGTAGCTTCAAACATTTCTGGTATATGAAAAACATGTTTTTCAATGGCAAAAATCAATGAATATTGTAAATGCACAAACAGTAATATCTCCACATTGCAAGGTGCAATTCTGAAATTTTTTGCTTTTTCCTGCTAATCCTAGCATGATAAAGAAGATTCAAAGAGAGTGAGATGCCAGCTCCTTTCATTCAGTCAGTAGCTTCAAACATTTCTGGTATATGAAAAACGTTTTTCAATGGCAAAAATCAATGAATATTGTAAATGCACAAACAGTAATATCTCCACATTGCACGGTGCAATTCTGAAATTTTTAGCTTTTTCCTGTTAATCCTAGCATGATAAAGAAGATTCAAAGAGAGTGAGATGCCAGCTCCTTTCATTCAGTCAGTAGCTTCAAACATTTCTGGTATATGAAAAACATGTTTTTCAATGGCAAAAATCAATGAATATTGTAAATGCACAAACAGTAATATCTCCACATTGCACGGTGCAATTCTGAAATTTTTAGCTTTTTCCTGTTAATCCTAGCATGATAAAGAAGATTCAAAGAGAGTGAGATGCCAGCTCCTTTCATTCAGTCAGTAGCTTCAAACATTTCTGGTATATGAAAAACATGTTTTTCAATGGCAAAAATCAATGAATATTGTAAATGCACAAACAGTAATATCTCCACATTGCAAGGTGCAATTCTGAAATTTTTTGCTTTTTCCTGCTAATCCTAGCATGATAAAGAAGATTCAAAGAGAGTGAGATGCCAGCTCCTTTCATTCAGTCAGTAGCTTCAAACATTTCTGGTATATGAAAAACATGTTTTTCAATGGCAAAAATCAATGAATATTGTAAATGCACAAACAGTAATATCTCCACATTGCACGGTGCAATTCTGAAATTTTTAGCTTTTTCCTGTTAATCCTAGCATGATAGAAGATTCAAAGAGAGTGAGATGCCAGCTCCTTTCATTCAGTCAGTAGCTTCAAACATTTCTGGTATATGAAAAACATGTTTTTCAATGGCAAAAATCAATGAATATTGTAAATGCACAAACAGTAATATCTCCACATTGCAAGGTGCAATTCTGAAATTTTTTGCTTTTTCCTGCTAATCCTAGCATGATAAAGAAGATTCAAAGAGAGTGAGATGCCAGCTCCTTTCATTCAGTCAGTAGCTTCAAACATTTCTGGTATATGAAAAACATGTTTTTCAATGGCAAAAATCAATGAATATTGTAAATGCACAAACAGTAATATCTCCACATTGCAAGGTGCAATTCTGAAATTTTTTGCTTTTTCCTGCTAATCCTAGCATGATAAAGAAGATTCAAAGAGAGTGAGATGCCAGCTCCTTTCATTCAGTCAGTAGCTTCAAACATTTCTGGACGTTTTTCAATGGCAAAAATCAATGAATATTGTAAATGCACAAACAGTAATATCTCCACATTGCAAGGTGCAATTCTGAAATTTTTTGCTTTTTCCTGTTAATCCTAGCATGATAAAGAAGATTCAAAGAGAGTGAGATGCCAGCTCCTTTCATTCAGTCAGTAGCTTCAAACATTTCTGGTATATGAAAAACATGTTTTTCAATGGCAAAAATCAATGAATATTGTAAATGCACAAACAGTAATATCTCCACATTGCAAGGTGCAATTCTGAAATTTTTTGCTTTTTCCTGTTAATCCTAGCATGATAAAGAAGATTCAAAGAGAGTGAGATGCCAGCTCCTTTCATTCAGTCAGTAGCTTCAAACATTTCTGGTATATGAAAAACATGTTTTTCAATGGCAAAAATCAATGAATATTGTAAATGCACAAACAGTAATATCTCCACATTGCAAGGTGCAATTCTGAAATTTTTTGCTTTTTCCTGCTAATCCTAGCATGATAAAGAAGATTCAAAGAGAGTGAGATGCCAGCTCCTTTCATTCAGTCAGTAGCTTCAAACATTTCTGGTATATGAAAAACGTTTTTCAATGGCAAAAATCAATGAATATTGTAAATGCACAAACAGTAATATCTCCACATTGCACGGTGCAATTCTGAAATTTTTAGCTTTTTCCTGTTAATCCTAGCATGATAAAGAAGATTCAAAGAGAGTGAGATGCCAGCTCCTTTCATTCAGTCAGTAGCTTCAAACATTTCTGGTATATGAAAAACATGTTTTTCAATGGCAAAAATCAATGAATATTGTAAATGCACAAACAGTAATATCTCCACATTGCAAGGTGCAATTCTGAAATTTTTTGCTTTTTCCTGCTAATCCTAGCATGATAAAGAAGATTCAAAGAGAGTGAGATGCCAGCTCCTTTCATTCAGTCAGTAGCTTCAAACATTTCTGGTATATGAAAAACGTTTTTCAATGGCAAAAATCAATGAATATTGTAAATGCACAAACAGTAATATCTCCACATTGCACGGTGCAATTCTGAAATTTTTAGCTTTTTCCTGTTAATCCTAGCATGATAAAGAAGATTCAAAGAGAGTGAGATGCCAGCTACTTTCATTCAGTCAGTAGCTTCAAACATTTCTGGTATATGAAAAACATGTTTTTCAATGGCAAAAATCAATGAATATTGTAAATGCACAAACAGTAATATCTCCACATTGCACGGTGCAATTCTGAAATTTTTAGCTTTTTCCTGTTAATCCTAGCATGATAAAGAAGATTCAAAGAGAGTGAGATGCCAGCTCCTTTCATTCAGTCAGTAGCTTCAAACATTTCTGGTATATGAAAAACATGTTTTTCAATGGCAAAAATCAATGAATATTGTAAATGCACAAACAGTAATATCTCCACATTGCACGGTGCAATTCTGAAATTTTTAGCTTTTTCCTGTTAATCCTAGCATGATAAAGAAGATTCAAAGAGAGTGAGATGCCAGCTCCTTTCATTCAGTCAGTAGCTTCAAACATTTCTGGTATATGAAAAACATGTTTTTCAATGGCAAAAATCAATGAATATTGTAAATGCACAAACAGTAATATCTCCACATTGCAAGGTGCAATTCTGAAATTTTTTGCTTTTTCCTGTTAATCCTAGCATGATAAAGAAGATTCAAAGAGAGTGAGATGCCAGCTCCTTTCATTCAGTCAGTAGCTTCAAACATTTCTGGTATATGAAAAACATGTTTTTCAATGGCAAAAATCAATGAATATTGTAAATGCACAAACAGTAATATCTCCACATTGCAAGGTGCAATTCTGAAATTTTTTGCTTTTTCCTGCTAATCCTAGCATGATAAAGAAGATTCAAAGAGAGTGAGATGCCAGCTCCTTTCATTCAGTCAGTAGCTTCAAACATTTCTGGTATATGAAAAACATGTTTTTCAATGGCAAAAATCAATGAATATTGTAAATGCACAAACAGTAATATCTCCACATTGCAAGGTGCAATTCTGAAATTTTTTGCTTTTTCCTGCTAATCCTAGCATGATAAAGAAGATTCAAAGAGAGTGAGATGCCAGCTCCTTTCATTCAGTCAGTAGCTTCAAACATTTCTGGACGTTTTTCAATGGCAAAAATCAATGAATATTGTAAATGCACAAACAGTAATATCTCCACATTGCAAGGTGCAATTCTGAAATTTTTTGCTTTTTCCTGTTAATCCTAGCATGATAAAGAAGATTCAAAGAGAGTGAGATGCCAGCTCCTTTCATTCAGTCAGTAGCTTCAAACATTTCTGGTATATGAAAAACATGTTTTTCAATGGCAAAAATCAATGAATATTGTAAATGCACAAACAGTAATATCTCCACATTGCAAGGTGCAATTCTGAAATTTTTTGCTTTTTCCTGTTAATCCTAGCATGATAAAGAAGATTCAAAGAGAGTGAGATGCCAGCTCCTTTCATTCAGTCAGTAGCTTCAAACATTTCTGGTATATGAAAAACATGTTTTTCAATGGCAAAAATCAATGAATATTGTAAATGCACAAACAGTAATATCTCCACATTGCAAGGTGCAATTCTGAAATTTTTTGCTTTTTCCTGCTAATCCTAGCATGATAAAGAAGATTCAAAGAGAGTGAGATGCCAGCTCCTTTCATTCAGTCAGTAGCTTCAAACATTTCTGGTATATGAAAAACGTTTTTCAATGGCAAAAATCAATGAATATTGTAAATGCACAAACAGTAATATCTCCACATTGCACGGTGCAATTCTGAAATTTTTAGCTTTTTCCTGTTAATCCTAGCATGATAAAGAAGATTCAAAGAGAGTGAGATGCCAGCTCCTTTCATTCAGTCAGTAGCTTCAAACATTTCTGGTATATGAAAAACATGTTTTTCAATGGCAAAAATCAATGAATATTGTAAATGCACAACAGTAATATCTCCACATTGCAAGGTGCAATTCTGAAATTTTTTGCTTTTTCCTGCTAATCCTAGCATGATAAAGAAGATTCAAAGAGAGTGAGATGCCAGCTCCTTTCATTCAGTCAGTAGCTTCAAACATTTCTGGTATATGAAAAACGTTTTTCAATGGCAAAAATCAATGAATATTGTAAATGCACAAACAGTAGTATCTCCACATTGCAAGGTGCAATTCTGAAATTTTTTGCTTTTTCCTGTTAATCCTAGCATGATAAAGAAGATTCAAAGAGAGTGAGATGCCAGCTCCTTTCATTCAGTCAGTAGCTTCAAACATTTCTGGTATATGAAAAACATGTTTTTCAATGGCAAAAATCAATGAATATTGTAAATGCACAAACAGTAATATCTCCACATTGCAAGGTGCAATTCTGAAATTTTTTGCTTTTTCCTGCTAATCCTAGCATGATAAAGAAGATTCAAAGAGAGTGAGATGCCAGCTCCTTTCATTCAGTCAGTAGCTTCAAACATTTCTGGTATATGAAAAACATGTTTTTCAATGGCAAAAATCAATGAATATTGTAAATGCACAAACAGTAATATCTCCACATTGCAAGGTGCAATTCTGAAATTTTTTGCTTTTTCCTGCTAATCCTAGCATGATAAAGAAGATTCAAAGAGAGTGAGATGCCAGCTCCTTTCATTCAGTCAGTAGCTTCAAACATTTCTGGTATATGAAAAACATGTTTTTCAATGGCAAAAATCAATGAATATTGTAAATGCACAAACAGTAATATCTCCACATTGCACGGTGCAATTCTGAAATTTTTAGCTTTTTCCTGTTAATCCTAGCATGATAAAGAAGATTCAAAGAGAGTGAGATGCCAGCTCCTTTCATTCAGTCAGTAGCTTCAAACATTTCTGGTATATGAAAAACATGTTTTTCAATGGCAAAAATCAATGAATATTGTAAATGCACAAACAGTAATATCTCCACATTGCAAGGTGCAATTCTGAAATTTTTTGCTTTTTCCTGCTAATCCTAGCATGATAAAGAAGATTCAAAGAGAGTGAGATGCCAGCTCCTTTCATTCAGTCAGTAGCTTCAAACATTTCTGGTATATGAAAAACATGTTTTTCAATGGCAAAAATCAATGAATATTGTAAATGCACAAACAGTAATATCTCCACATTGCACGGTGCAATTCTGAAATTTTTAGCTTTTTCCTGTTAATCCTAGCATGATAAAGAAGATTCAAAGAGAGTGAGATGCCAGCTCCTTTCATTCAGTCAGTAGCTTCAAACATTTCTGGTATATGAAAAACATGTTTTTCAATGGCAAAAATCAATGAATATTGTAAATGCACAAACAGTAATATCTCCACATTGCAAGGTGCAATTCTGAAATTTTTTGCTTTTTCCTGCTAATCCTAGCATGATAAAGAAGATTCAAAGAGAGTGAGATGCCAGCTCCTTTCATTCAGTCAGTAGCTTCAAACATTTCTGGTATATGAAAAACATGTTTTTCAATGGCAAAAATCAATGAATATTGTAAATGCACAAACAGTAATATCTCCACATTGCAAGGTGCAATTCTGAAATGTTTTGCTTTTTCCTGCTAATCCTAGCATGATAAAGAAGATTCAAAGAGAGTGAGATGCCAGCTCCTTTCATTCAGTCAGTAGCTTCAAACATTTCTGGTATATGAAAAACATGTTTTTCAATGGCAAAAATCAATGAATATTGTAAATGCACAAACAGTAATATCTCCACATTGCAAGGTGCAATTCTGAAATTTTTTGCTTTTTCCTGCTAATCCTAGCATGATAAAGAAGATTCAAAGAGAGTGAGATGCCAGCTCCTTTCATTCAGTCAGTAGCTTCAAACATTTCTGGTATATGAAAAACATGTTTTTCAATGGCAAAAATCAATGAATATTGTAAATGCACAAACAGTAATATCTCCACATTGCAAGGTGCAATTCTGAAATTTTTTGCTTTTTCCTGCTAATCCTAGCATGATAAAGAAGATTCAAAGAGAGTGAGATGCCAGCTCCTTTCATTCAGTCAGTAGCTTCAAACATTTCTGGACGTTTTTCAATGGCAAAAATCAATGAATATTGTAAATGCACAAACAGTAATATCTCCACATTGCAAGGTGCAATTCTGAAATTTTTTGCTTTTTCCTGTTAATCCTAGCATGATAAAGAAGATTCAAAGAGAGTGAGATGCCAGCTCCTTTCATTCAGTCAGTAGCTTCAAACATTTCTGGTATATGAAAAACATGTTTTTCAATGGCAAAAATCAATGAATATTGTAAATGCACAAACAGTAATATCTCCACATTGCAAGGTGCAATTCTGAAATTTTTTGCTTTTTCCTGTTAATCCTAGCATGATAAAGAAGATTCAAAGAGAGTGAGATGCCAGCTCCTTTCATTCAGTCAGTAGCTTCAAACATTTCTGGTATATGAAAAACATGTTTTTCAATGGCAAAAATCAATGAATATTGTAAATGCACAAACAGTAATATCTCCACATTGCAAGGTGCAATTCTGAAATTTTTTGCTTTTTCCTGCTAATCCTAGCATGATAAAGAAGATTCAAAGAGAGTGAGATGCCAGCTCCTTTCATTCAGTCAGTAGCTTCAAACATTTCTGGTATATGAAAAACGTTTTTCAATGGCAAAAATCAATGAATATTGTAAATGCACAAACAGTAATATCTCCACATTGCACGGTGCAATTCTGAAATTTTTAGCTTTTTCCTGTTAATCCTAGCATGATAAAGAAGATTCAAAGAGAGTGAGATGCCAGCTCCTTTCATTCAGTCAGTAGCTTCAAACATTTCTGGTATATGAAAAACATGTTTTTCAATGGCAAAAATCAATGAATATTGTAAATGCACAAACAGTAATATCTCCACATTGCAAGGTGCAATTCTGAAATTTTTTGCTTTTTCCTGCTAATCCTAGCATGATAAAGAAGATTCAAAGAGAGTGAGATGCCAGCTCCTTTCATTCAGTCAGTAGCTTCAAACATTTCTGGTATATGAAAAACGTTTTTCAATGGCAAAAATCAATGAATATTGTAAATGCACAAACAGTAATATCTCCACATTGCACGGTGCAATTCTGAAATTTTTAGCTTTTTCCTGTTAATCCTAGCATGATAAAGAAGATTCAAAGAGAGTGAGATGCCAGCTACTTTCATTCAGTCAGTAGCTTCAAACATTTCTGGTATATGAAAAACATGTTTTTCAATGGCAAAAATCAATGAATATTGTAAATGCACAAACAGTAATATCTCCACATTGCACGGTGCAATTCTGAAATTTTTAGCTTTTTCCTGTTAATCCTAGCATGATAAAGAAGATTCAAAGAGAGTGAGATGCCAGCTCCTTTCATTCAGTCAGTAGCTTCAAACATTTCTGGTATATGAAAAACATGTTTTTCAATGGCAAAAATCAATGAATATTGTAAATGCACAAACAGTAATATCTCCACATTGCAAGGTGCAATTCTGAAATTTTTTGCTTTTTCCTGCTAATCCTAGCATGATAAAGAAGATTCAAAGAGAGTGAGATGCCAGCTCCTTTCATTCAGTCAGTAGCTTCAAACATTTCTGGTATATGAAAAACATGTTTTTCAATGGCAAAAATCAATGAATATTGTAAATGCACAAACAGTAATATCTCCACATTGCACGGTGCAATTCTGAAATTTTTAGCTTTTTCCTGTTAATCCTAGCATGATAAAGAAGATTCAAAGAGAGTGAGATGCCAGCTCCTTTCATTCAGTCAGTAGCTTCAAACATTTCTGGTATATGAAAAACATGTTTTTCAATGGCAAAAATCAATGAATATTGTAAATGCACAAACAGTAATATCTCCACATTGCAAGGTGCAATTCTGAAATTTTTTGCTTTTTCCTGCTAATCCTAGCATGATAAAGAAGATTCAAAGAGAGTGAGATGCCAGCTCCTTTCATTCAGTCAGTAGCTTCAAACATTTCTGGTATATGAAAAACATGTTTTTCAATGGCAAAAATCAATGAATATTGTAAATGCACAAACAGTAATATCTCCACATTGCACGGTGCAATTCTGAAATTTTTAGCTTTTTCCTGTTAATCCTAGCATGATAAAGAAGATTCAAAGAGAGTGAGATGCCAGCTCCTTTCATTCAGTCAGTAGCTTCAAACATTTCTGGTATATGAAAAACATGTTTTTCAATGGCAAAAATCAATGAATATTGTAAATGCACAAACAGTAATATCTCCACATTGCAAGGTGCAATTCTGAAATTTTTTGCTTTTTCCTGCTAATCCTAGCATGATAAAGAAGATTCAAAGAGAGTGAGATGCCAGCTCCTTTCATTCAGTCAGTAGCTTCAAACATTTCTGGTATATGAAAAACATGTTTTTCAATGGCAAAAATCAATGAATATTGTAAATGCACAAACAGTAATATCTCCACATTGCACGGTGCAATTCTGAAATTTTTAGCTTTTTCCTGTTAATCCTAGCATGATAGAAGATTCAAAGAGAGTGAGATGCCAGCTCCTTTCATTCAGTCAGTAGCTTCAAACATTTCTGGTATATGAAAAACATGTTTTTCAATGGCAAAAATCAATGAATATTGTAAATGCACAAACAGTAATATCTCCACATTGCAAGGTGCAATTCTGAAATTTTTTGCTTTTTCCTGCTAATCCTAGCATGATAAAGAAGATTCAAACAGAGTGAGATGCCAGCTCCTTTCATTCAGTCAGTAGCTTCAAACATTTCTGGTATATGAAAAACATGTTTTTCAATGGCAAAAATCAATGAATATTGTAAATGCACAAACAGTAATATCTCCACATTGCAAGGTGCAATTCTGAAATTTTTTGCTTTTTCCTGCTAATCCTAGCATGATAAAGAAGATTCAAAGAGAGTGAGATGCCAGCTCCTTTCATTCAGTCAGTAGCTTCAAACATTTCTGGACGTTTTTCAATGGCAAAAATCAATGAATATTGTAAATGCACAAACAGTAATATCTCCACATTGCAAGGTGCAATTCTGAAATTTTTTGCTTTTTCCTGTTAATCCTAGCATGATAAAGAAGATTCAAAGAGAGTGAGATGCCAGCTCCTTTCATTCAGTCAGTAGCTTCAAACATTTCTGGTATATGAAAAACATGTTTTTCAATGGCAAAAATCAATGAATATTGTAAATGCACAAACAGTAATATCTCCACATTGCAAGGTGCAATTCTGAAATTTTTTGCTTTTTCCTGTTAATCCTAGCATGATAAAGAAGATTCAAAGAGAGTGAGATGCCAGCTCCTTTCATTCAGTCAGTAGCTTCAAACATTTCTGGTATATGAAAAACATGTTTTTCAATGGCAAAAATCAATGAATATTGTAAATGCACAAACAGTAATATCTCCACATTGCAATGTGCAATTCTGAAATTTTTTGCTTTTTCCTGCTAATCCTAGCATGATAAAGAAGATTCAAAGAGAGTGAGATGCCAGCTCCTTTCATTCAGTCAGTAGCTTCAAACATTTCTGGTATATGAAAAACGTTTTTCAATGGCAAAAATCAATGAATATTGTAAATGCACAAACAGTAATATCTCCACATTGCACGGTGCAATTCTGAAATTTTTAGCTTTTTCCTGTTAATCCTAGCATGATAAAGAAGATTCAAAGAGAGTGAGATGCCAGCTCCTTTCATTCAGTCAGTAGCTTCAAACATTTCTGGTATATGAAAAACATGTTTTTCAATGGCAAAAATCAATGAATATTGTAAATGCACAAACAGTAATATCTCCACATTGCAAGGTGAAATTCTGAAATTTTTTGCTTTTTCCTGCTAATCCTAGCATGATAAAGAAGATTCAAAGAGAGTGAGATGCCAGCTCCTTTCATTCAGTCAGTAGCTTCAAACATTTCTGGTATATGAAAAACGTTTTTCAATGGCAAAAATCAATGAATATTGTAAATGCACAAACAGTAATATCTCCACATTGCACGGTGCAATTCTGAAATTTTTAGCTTTTTCCTGTTAATCCTAGCATGATAAAGAAGATTCAAAGAGAGTGAGATGCCAGCTACTTTCATTCAGTCAGTAGCTTCAAACATTTCTGGTATATGAAAAACATGTTTTTCAATGGCAAAAATCAATGAATATTGTAAATGCACAAACAGTAATATCTCCACATTGCACGGTGCAATTCTGAAATTTTTAGCTTTTTCCTGTTAATCCTAGCATGATAAAGAAGATTCAAAGAGAGTGAGATGCCAGCTCCTTTCATTCAGTCAGTAGCTTCAAACATTTCTGGTATATGAAAAACATGTTTTTCAATGGCAAAAATCAATGAATATTGTAAATGCACAAACAGTAATATCTCCACATTGCACGGTGCAATTCTGAAATTTTTAGCTTTTTCCTGTTAATCCTAGCATGATAAAGAAGATTCAAAGAGAGTGAGATGCCAGCTCCTTTCATTCAGTCAGTAGCTTCAAACATTTCTGGTATATGAAAAACATGTTTTTCAATGGCAAAAATCAATGAATATTGTAAATGCACAAACAGTAATATCTCCACATTGCACGGTGCAATTCTGAAATTTTTTGCTTTTTCCTGTTAATCCTAGCATGATAAAGAAGATTCAAACAGAGTGAGATGCCAGCTCCTTTCATTCAGTCAGTAGCTTCAAACATTTCTGGTATATGAAAAACATGTTTTTCAATGGCAAAAATCAATGAATATTGTAAATGCACAAACAGTAATATCTCCACATTGCAAGGTGAAATTCTGAAATTTTTTGCTTTTTCCTGCTAATCCTAGCATGATAAAGAAGATTCAAAGAGAGTGAGATGCCAGCTCCTTTCATTCAGTCAGTAGCTTCAAACATTTCTGGTATATGAAAAACGTTTTTCAATGGCAAAAATCAATGAATATTGTAAATGCACAAACAGTAATATCTCCACATTGCACGGTGCAATTCTGAAATTTTTAGCTTTTTCCTGTTAATCCTAGCATGATAAAGAAGATTCAAAGAGAGTGAGATGCCAGCTACTTTCATTCAGTCAGTAGCTTCAAACATTTCTGGTATATGAAAAACATGTTTTTCAATGGCAAAAATCAATGAATATTGTAAATGCACAAACAGTAATATCTCCACATTGCACGGTGCAATTCTGAAATTTTTAGCTTTTTCCTGTTAATCCTAGCATGATAAAGAAGATTCAAAGAGAGTGAGATGCCAGCTCCTTTCATTCAGTCAGTAGCTTCAAACATTTCTGGTATATGAAAAACATGTTTTTCAATGGCAAAAATCAATGAATATTGTAAATGCACAAACAGTAATATCTCCACATTGCAAGGTGCAATTCTGAAATTTTTTGCTTTTTCCTGCTAATCCTAGCATGATAAAGAAGATTCAAAGAGAGTGAGATGCCAGCTCCTTTCATTCAGTCAGTAGCTTCAAACATTTCTGGTATATGAAAAACATGTTTTTCAATGGCAAAAATCAATGAATATTGTAAATGCACAAACAGTAATATCTCCACATTGCAAGGTGCAATTCTGAAATTTTTTGCTTTTTCCTGCTAATCCTAGCATGATAAAGAAGATTCAAAGAGAGTGAGATGCCAGCTCCTTTCATTCAGTCAGTAGCTTCAAACATTTCTGGTATATGAAAAACATGTTTTTCAATGGCAAAAATCAATGAATATTGTAAATGCACAAACAGTAATATCTCCACATTGCACGGTGCAATTCTGAAATTTTTAGCTTTTTCCTGTTAATCCTAGCATGATAAAGAAGATTCAAAGAGAGTGAGATGCCAGCTCCTTTCATTCAGTCAGTAGCTTCAAACATTTCTGGTATATGAAAAACATGTTTTTCAATGGCAAAAATCAATGAATATTGTAAATGCACAAACAGTAATATCTCCACATTGCAAGGTGCAATTCTGAAATTTTTTGCTTTTTCCTGCTAATCCTAGCATGATAAAGAAGATTCAAAGAGAGTGAGACGCCAGCTCCTTTCATTCAGTCAGTAGCTTCAAACATTTCTGGTATATGAAAAACATGTTTTTCAATGGCAAAAATCAATGAATATTGTAAATGCACAAACAGTAATATCTCCACATTGCACGGTGCAATTCTGAAATTTTTAGCTTTTTCCTGTTAATCCTAGCATGATAAAGAAGATTCAAAGAGAGTGAGATGCCAGCTCCTTTCATTCAGTCAGTAGCTTCAAACATTTCTGGTATATGAAAAACATGTTTTTCAATGGCAAAAATCAATGAATATTGTAAATGCACAAACAGTAATATCTCCACATTGCAAGGTGCAATTCTGAAATTTTTTGCTTTTTCCTGCTAATCCTAGCATGATAAAGAAGATTCAAAGAGAGTGAGATGCCAGCTCCTTTCATTCAGTCAGTAGCTTCAAACATTTCTGGTATATGAAAAACATGTTTTTCAATGGCAAAAATCAATGAATATTGTAAATGCACAAACAGTAATATCTCCACATTGCACGGTGCAATTCTGAAATTTTTAGCTTTTTCCTGTTAATCCTAGCATGATAGAAGATTCAAAGAGAGTGAGATGCCAGCTCCTTTCATTCAGTCAGTAGCTTCAAACATTTCTGGTATATGAAAAACATGTTTTTCAATGGCAAAAATCAATGAATATTGTAAATGCACAAACAGTAATATCTCCACATTGCAAGGTGCAATTCTGAAATTTTTTGCTTTTTCCTGCTAATCCTAGCATGATAAAGAAGATTCAAAGAGAGTGAGATGCCAGCTCCTTTCATTCAGTCAGTAGCTTCAAACATTTCTGGTATATGAAAAACATGTTTTTCAATGGCAAAAATCAATGAATATTGTAAATGCACAAACAGTAATATCTCCACATTGCAAGGTGCAATTCTGAAATTTTTTGCTTTTTCCTGCTAATCCTAGCATGATAAAGAAGATTCAAAGAGAGTGAGATGCCAGCTCCTTTCATTCAGTCAGTAGCTTCAAACATTTCTGGACGTTTTTCAATGGCAAAAATCAATGAATATTGTAAATGCACAAACAGTAATATCTCCACATTGCAAGGTGCAATTCTGAAATTTTTTGCTTTTTCCTGTTAATCCTAGCATGATAAAGAAGATTCAAAGAGAGTGAGATGCCAGCTCCTTTCATTCAGTCAGTAGCTTCAAACATTTCTGGTATATGAAAAACATGTTTTTCAATGGCAAAAATCAATGAATATTGTAAATGCACAAACAGTAATATCTCCACATTGCAAGGTGCAATTCTGAAATTTTTTGCTTTTTCCTGTTAATCCTAGCATGATAAAGAAGATTCAAAGAGAGTGAGATGCCAGCTCCTTTCATTCAGTCAGTAGCTTCAAACATTTCTGGTATATGAAAAACATGTTTTTCAATGGCAAAAATCAATGAATATTGTAAATGCACAAACAGTAATATCTCCACATTGCAAGGTGCAATTCTGAAATATTTTGCTTTTTCCTGCTAATCCTAGCATGATAAAGAAGATTCAAAGAGAGTGAGATGCCAGCTCCTTTCATTCAGTCAGTAGCTTCAAACATTTCTGGTATATGAAAAACATGTTTTTCAATGGCAAAAATCAATGAATATTGTAAATGCACAAACAGTAATATCTCCACATTGCAAGGTGCAATTCTGAAATTTTTTGCTTTTTCCTGTTAATCCTAGCATGATAAAGAAGATTCAAAGAGAGTGAGATGCCAGCTCCTTTCATTCAGTCAGTAGCTTCAAACATTTCTGGTATATGAAAAACATGTTTTTCAATGGCAAAAATCAATGAATATTGTAAATGCACAAACAGTAATATCTCCACATTGCAAGGTGCAATTCTGAAATTTTTTGCTTTTTCCTGCTAATCCTAGCATGATAAAGAAGATTCAAAGAGAGTGAGATGCCAGCTCCTTTCATTCAGTCAGTAGCTTCAAACATTTCTGGACGTTTTTCAATGGCAAAAATCAATGAATATTGTAAATGCACAAACAGTAATATCTCCACATTGCAAGGTGCAATTCTGAAATTTTTTGCTTTTTCCTGTTAATCCTAGCATGATAAAGAAGATTCAAAGAGAGTGAGATGCCAGCTCCTTTCATTCAGTCAGTAGCTTCAAACATTTCTGGTATATGAAAAACATGTTTTTCAATGGCAAAAATCAATGAATATTGTAAATGCACAAACAGTAATATCTCCACATTGCAAGGTGCAATTCTGAAATTTTTTGCTTTTTCCTGTTAATCCTAGCATGATAAAGAAGATTCAAAGAGAGTGAGATGCCAGCTCCTTTCATTCAGTCAGTAGCTTCAAACATTTCTGGTATATGAAAAACATGTTTTTCAATGGCAAAAATCAATGAATATTGTAAATGCACAAACAGTAATATCTCCACATTGCAAGGTGCAATTCTGAAATATTTTGCTTTTTCCTGCTAATCCTAGCATGATAAAGAAGATTCAAAGAGAGTGAGATGCCAGCTCCTTTCATTCAGTCAGTAGCTTCAAACATTTCTGGTATATGAAAAACATGTTTTTCAATGGCAAAAATCAATGAATATTGTAAATGCACAAACAGTAATATCTCCACATTGCAAGGTGCAATTCTGAAATTTTTTGCTTTTTCCTGTTAATCCTAGCATGATAAAGAAGATTCAAAGAGAGTGAGATGCCAGCTCCTTTCATTCAGTCAGTAGCTTCAAACATTTCTGGTATATGAAAAACATGTTTTTCAATGGCAAAAATCAATGAATATTGTAAATGCACAAACAGTAATATCTCCACATTGCAAGGTGCAATTCTGAAATTTTTTGCTTTTTCCTGCTAATCCTAGCATGATAAAGAAGATTCAAAGAGAGTGAGATGCCAGCTCCTTTCATTCAGTCAGTAGCTTCAAACATTTCTGGTATATGAAAAACATGTTTTTCAATGGCAAAAATCAATGAATATTGTAAATGCACAAACAGTAATATCTCCACATTGCACGGTGCAATTCTGAAATTTTTAGCTTTTTCCTGTTAATCCTAGCATGATAAAGAAGATTCAAAGAGAGTGAGATGCCAGCTCCTTTCATTCAGTCAGTAGCTTCAAACATTTCTGGTATATGAAAAACATGTTTTTCAATGGCAAAAATCAATGAATATTGTAAATGCACAAACAGTAATATCTCCACATTGCAAGGTGCAATTCTGAAATTTTTTGCTTTTTCCTGCTAATCCTAGCATGATAAAGAAGATTCAAAGAGAGTGAGATGCCAGCTCCTTTCATTCAGTCAGTAGCTTCAAACATTTCTGGTATATGAAAAACGTTTTTCAATGGCAAAAATCAATGAATATTGTAAATGCACAAACAGTAATATCTCCACATTGCACGGTGCAATTCTGAAATTTTTAGCTTTTTCCTGTTAATCCTAGCATGATAAAGAAGATTCAAAGAGAGTGAGATGCCAGCTCCTTTCATTCAGTCAGTAGCTTCAAACATTTCTGGTATATGAAAAACATGTTTTTCAATGGCAAAAATCAATGAATATTGTAAATGCACAAACAGTAATATCTCCACATTGCAAGGTGCAATTCTGAAATTTTTTGCTTTTTCCTGCTAATCCTAGCATGATAAAGAAGATTCAAAGAGAGTGAGATGCCAGCTCCTTTCATTCAGTCAGTAGCTTCAAACATTTCTGGTATATGAAAAACGTTTTTCAATGGCAAAAATCAATGAATATTGTAAATGCACAAACAGTAATATCTCCACATTGCACGGTGCAATTCTGAAATTTTTAGCTTTTTCCTGTTAATTCTAGCATGATAAAGAAGATTCAAAGAGAGTGAGATGCCAGCTCCTTTCATTCAGTCAGTAGCTTCAAACATTTCTGGTATATGAAAAACATGTTTTTCAATGGCAAAAATCAATGAATATTGTAAATGCACAAACAGTAATATCTCCACATTGCAAGGTGCAATTCTGAAATTTTTTGCTTTTTCCTGTTAATCCTAGCATGATAAAGAAGATTCAAAGAGAGTGAGATGCCAGCTCCTTTCATTCAGTCAGTAGCTTCAAACATTTCTGGTATATGAAAAACATGTTTTTCAATGGCAAAAATCAATGAATATTGTAAATGCACAAACAGTAATATCTCCACATTGCAAGGTGCAATTCTGAAATTTTTTGCTTTTTCCTGCTAATCCTAGCATGATAAAGAAGATTCAAAGAGAGTGAGATGCCAGCTCCTTTCATTCAGTCAGTAGCTTCAAACATTTCTGGTATATGAAAAACATGTTTTTCAATGGCAAAAATCAATGAATATTGTAAATGCACAAACAGTAATATCTCCACATTGCAAGGTGCAATTCTGAAATTTTTTGCTTTTTCCTGCTAATCCTAGCATGATAAAGAAGATTCAAAGAGAGTGAGATGCCAGCTCCTTTCATTCAGTCAGTAGCTTCAAACATTTCTGGTATATGAAAAACGTTTTTCAATGGCAAAAATCAATGAATATTGTAAATGCACAAACAGTAATATCTCCACATTGCACGGTGCAATTCTGAAATTTTTAGCTTTTTCCTGTTAATCCTAGCATGATAAAGAAGATTCAAAGAGAGTGAGATGCCAGCTCCTTTCATTCAGTCAGTAGCTTCAAACATTTCTGGTATATGAAAAACATGTTTTTCAATGGCAAAAATCAATGAATATTGTAAATGCACAAACAGTAATATCTCCACATTGCAAGGTGCAATTCTGAAATTTTTTGCTTTTTCCTGCTAATCCTAGCATGATAAAGAAGATTCAAAGAGAGTGAGATGCCAGCTCCTTTCATTCAGTCAGTAGCTTCAAACATTTCTGGTATATGAAAAACGTTTTTCAATGGCAAAAATCAATGAATATTGTAAATGCACAAACAGTAGTATCTCCACATTGCAAGGTGCAATTCTGAAATTTTTTGCTTTTTCCTGTTAATCCTAGCATGATAAAGAAGATTCAAAGAGAGTGAGATGCCAGCTCCTTTCATTCAGTCAGTAGCTTCAAACATTTCTGGTATATGAAAAACATGTTTTTCAATGGCAAAAATCAATGAATATTGTAAATGCACAAACAGTAATATCTCCACATTGCAAGGTGCAATTCTGAAATTTTTTGCTTTTTCCTGCTAATCCTAGCATGATAAAGAAGATTCAAAGAGAGTGAGATGCCAGCTCCTTTCATTCAGTCAGTAGCTTCAAACATTTCTGGTATATGAAAAACATGTTTTTCAATGGCAAAAATCAATGAATATTGTAAATGCACAAACAGTAATATCTCCACATTGCACGGTGCAATTCTGAAATTTTTAGCTTTTTCCTGTTAATCCTAGCATGATAAAGAAAATTCAAAGAGAGTGAGATGCCAGCTCCTTTCATTCAGTCAGTAGCTTCAAACATTTCTGGTATATGAAAAACATGTTTTTCAATGGCAAAAATCAATGAATATTGTAAATGCACAAACAGTAATATCTCCACATTGCAAGGTGCAATTCTGAAATTTTTTGCTTTTTCCTGCTAATCCTAGCATGATAAAGAAGATTCAAAGAGAGTGAGATGCCAGCTCCTTTCATTCAGTCAGTAGCTTCAAACATTTCTGGTATATGAAAAACATGTTTTTCAATGGCAAAAATCAATGAATATTGTAAATGCACAAACAGTAATATCTCCACATTGCACGGTGCAATTCTGAAATTTTTAGCTTTTTCCTGTTAATCCTAGCATGATAAAGAAGATTCAAAGAGAGTGAGATGCCAGCTCCTTTCATTCAGTCAGTAGCTTCAAACATTTCTGGTATATGAAAAACATGTTTTTCAATGGCAAAAATCAATGAATATTGTAAATGCACAAACAGTAATATCTCCACATTGCAAGGTGCAATTCTGAAATTTTTTGCTTTTTCCTGCTAATCCTAGCATGATAAAGAAGATTCAAAGAGAGTGAGATGCCAGCTCCTTTCATTCAGTCAGTAGCTTCAAACATTTCTGGTATATGAAAAACATGTTTTTCAATGGCAAAAATCAATGAATATTGTAAATGCACAAACAGTAATATCTCCACATTGCACGGTGCAATTCTGAAATTTTTAGCTTTTTCCTGTTAATCCTAGCATGATAGAAGATTCAAAGAGAGTGAGATGCCAGCTCCTTTCATTCAGTCAGTAGCTTCAAACATTTCTGGTATATGAAAAACATGTTTTTCAATGGCAAAAATCAATGAATATTGTAAATGCACAAACAGTAATATCTCCACATTGCAAGGTGCAATTCTGAAATTTTTTGCTTTTTCCTGCTAATCCTAGCATGATAAAGAAGATTCAAAGAGAGTGAGATGCCAGCTCCTTTCATTCAGTCAGTAGTTTCAAACATTTCTGGTATATGAAAAACATGTTTTTCAATGGCAAAAATCAATGAATATTGTAAATGCACAAACAGTAATTTCTCCACATTGCAAGGTGCAATTCTGAAATTTTTTGCTTTTTCCTGCTAATCCTAGCATGATAAAGAAGATTCAAAGAGAGTGAGATGCCAGCTCCTTTCATTCAGTCAGTAGCTTCAAACATTTCTGGACGTTTTTCAATGGCAAAAATCAATGAATATTGTAAATGCACAAACAGTAATATCTCCACATTGCAAGGTGCAATTCTGAAATTTTTTGCTTTTTCCTGTTAATCCTAGCATGATAAAGAAGATTCAAAGAGAGTGAGATGCCAGCTCCTTTCATTCAGTCAGTAGCTTCAAACATTTCTGGTATATGAAAAACATGTTTTTCAATGGCAAAAATCAATGAATATTGTAAATGCACAAACAGTAATATCTCCACATTGCAAGGTGCAACTCTGAAATTTTTTGCTTTTTCCTGTTAATCCTAGCAT
This sequence comes from Phyllobates terribilis, assembly GCF_046119375.1. Lineage (NCBI taxonomy): Eukaryota > Metazoa > Chordata > Amphibia > Anura > Dendrobatidae > Phyllobates > Phyllobates terribilis. The sequence continues at coordinate 14,936 of NW_027367980.1, read as the reverse complement.
GATAAAGAAGATTCAAAGAGAGTGAGATGCCAGCTCCTTTCATTCAGTCAGTAGCTTCAAACATTTCTGGTATATGAAAAACATGTTTTTCAATGGCAAAAATCAATGAATATTGTAAATGCACAAACAGTAATATCTCCACATTGCAAGGTGCAATTCTGAAATTTTTTGCTTTTTCCTGCTAATCCTAGCATGATAAAGAAGATTCAAAGAGAGTGAGATGCCAGCTCCTTTCATTCAGTCAGTAGCTTCAAACATTTCTGGTATATGAAAAACGTTTTTCAATGGCAAAAATCAATGAATATTGTAAATGCACAAACAGTAATATCTCCACATTGCACGGTGCAATTCTGAAATGTTTAGCTTTTTCCTGTTAATCCTAGCATGATAAAGAAGATTCAAAGAGAGTGAGATGCCAGCTCCTTTCATTCAGTCAGTAGCTTCAAACATTTCTGGTATATGAAAAACATGTTTTTCAATGGTAAAAATCAATGAATATTGTAAATGCACAAACAGTAATATCTCCACATTGCAAGGTGCAATTCTGAAATTTTTTGCTTTTTCCTGCTAATCCTAGCATGATAAAGAAGATTCAAAGAGAGTGAGATGCCAGCTCCTTTCATTCAGTCAGTAGCTTCAAACATTTCTGGTATATGAAAAACGTTTTTCAATGGCAAAAATCAATGAATATTGTAAATGCACAAACAGTAATATCTCCACATTGCACGGTGCAATTCTGAAATTTTTAGCTTTTTCCTGTTAATCCTAGCATGATAAAGAAGATTCAAAGAGAGTGAGATGCCAGCTACTTTCATTCAGTCAGTAGCTTCAAACATTTCTGGTATATGAAAAACATGTTTTTCAATGGCAAAAATCAATGAATATTGTAAATGCACAAACAGTAATATCTCCACATTGCACGGTGCAATTCTGAAATTTTTAGCTTTTTCCTGTTAATCCTAGCATGATAAAGAAGATTCAAAGAGAGTGAGATGCCAGCTCCTTTCATTCAGTCAGTAGCTTCAAACATTTCTGGTATATGAAAAACATGTTTTTCAATGGCAAAAATCAATGAATATTGTAAATGCACAAACAGTAATATCTCCACATTGCACGGTGCAATTCTGAAATTTTTAGCTTTTTCCTGTTAATCCTAGCATGATAAAGAAGATTCAAAGAGAGTGAGATGCCAGCTCCTTTCATTCAGTCAGTAGCTTCAAACATTTCTGGTATATGAAAAACATGTTTTTCAATGGCAAAAATCAATGAATATTGTAAATGCACAAACAGTAATATCTCCACATTGCAAGGTGCAATTCTGAAATTTTTTGCTTTTTCCTGTTAATCCTAGCATGATAAAGAAGATTCAAAGAGAGTGAGATGCCAGCTCCTTTCATTCAGTCAGTAGCTTCAAACATTTCTGGTATATGAAAAACATGTTTTTCAATGGCAAAAATCAATGAATATTGTAAATGCACAAACAGTAATATCTCCACATTGCAAGGTGCAATTCTGAAATTTTTTGCTTTTTCCTGCTAATCCTAGCATGATAAAGAAGATTCAAAGAGAGTGAGATGCCAGCTCCTTTCATTCAGTCAGTAGCTTCAAACATTTCTGGTATATGAAAAACATGTTTTTCAATGGCAAAAATCAATGAATATTGTAAATGCACAAACAGTAATATCTCCACATTGCACGGTGCAATTCTGAAATTTTTAGCTTTTTCCTGTTAATCCTAGCATGATAAAGAAGATTCAAAGAGAGTGAGATGCCAGCTCCTTTCATTCAGTCAGTAGCTTCAAACATTTCTGGTATATGAAAAACATGTTTTTCAATGGCAAAAATCAATGAATATTGTAAATGCACAAACAGTAATATCTCCACATTGCAAGGTGCAATTCTGAAATTTTTTGCTTTTTCCTGCTAATCCTAGCATGATAAAGAAGATTCAAAGAGAGTGAGATGCCAGCTCCTTTCATTCAGTCAGTAGCTTCAAACATTTCTGGTATATGAAAAACATGTTTTTCAATGGCAAAAATCAATGAATATTGTAAATGCACAAACAGTAATATCTCCACATTGCACGGTGCAATTCTGAAATTTTTAGCTTTTTCCTGTTAATCCTAGCATGATAGAAGATTCAAAGAGAGTGAGATGCCAGCTCCTTTCATTCAGTCAGTAGCTTCAAACATTTCTGGTATATGAAAAACATGTTTTTCAATGGCAAAAATCAATGAATATTGTAAATGCACAAACAGTAATATCTCCACATTGCAAGGTGCAATTCTGAAATTTTTTGCTTTTTCCTGCTAATCCTAGCATGATAAAGAAGATTCAAAGAGAGTGAGATGCCAGCTCCTTTCATTCAGTCAGTAGCTTCAAACATTTCTGGTATATGAAAAACATGTTTTTCAATGGCAAAAATCAATGAATATTGTAAATGCACAAACAGTAATATCTCCACATTGCAAGGTGCAATTCTGAAATTTTTTGCTTTTTCCTGCTAATCCTAGCATGATAAAGAAGATTCAAAGAGAGTGAGATGCCAGCTCCTTTCATTCAGTCAGTAGCTTCAAACATTTCTGGACGTTTTTCAATGGCAAAAATCAATGAATATTGTAAATGCACAAACAGTAATATCTCCACATTGCAAGGTGCAATTCTGAAATTTTTTGCTTTTTCCTGTTAATCCTAGCATGATAAAGAAGATTCAAAGAGAGTGAGATGCCAGCTCCTTTCATTCAGTCAGTAGCTTCAAACATTTCTGGTATATGAAAAACATGTTTTTCAATGGCAAAAATCAATGAATATTGTAAATGCACAAACAGTAATATCTCCACATTGCAAGGTGCAATTCTGAAATTTTTTGCTTTTTCCTGTTAATCCTAGCATGATAAAGAAGATTCAAAGAGAGTGAGATGCCAGCTCCTTTCATTCAGTCAGTAGCTTCAAACATTTCTGGTATATGAAAAACATGTTTTTCAATGGCAAAAATCAATGAATATTGTAAATGCACAAACAGTAATATCTCCACATTGCAAGGTGCAATTCTGAAATTTTTTGCTTTTTCCTGCTAATCCTAGCATGATAAAGAAGATTCAAAGAGAGTGAGATGCCAGCTCCTTTCATTCAGTCAGTAGCTTCAAACATTTCTGGTATATGAAAAACGTTTTTCAATGGCAAAAATCAATGAATATTGTAAATGCACAAACAGTAATATCTCCACATTGCACGGTGCAATTCTGAAATTTTTAGCTTTTTCCTGTTAATCCTAGCATGATAAAGAAGATTCAAAGAGAGTGAGATGCCAGCTCCTTTCATTCAGTCAGTAGCTTCAAACATTTCTGGTATATGAAAAACATGTTTTTCAATGGCAAAAATCAATGAATATTGTAAATGCACAAACAGTAATATCTCCACATTGCAAGGTGAAATTCTGAAATTTTTTGCTTTTTCCTGCTAATCCTAGCATGATAAAGAAGATTCAAAGAGAGTGAGATGCCAGCTCCTTTCATTCAGTCAGTAGCTTCAAACATTTCTGGTATATGAAAAACGTTTTTCAATGGCAAAAATCAATGAATATTGTAAATGCACAAACAGTAATATCTCCACATTGCACGGTGCAATTCTGAAATTTTTAGCTTTTTCCTGTTAATCCTAGCATGATAAAGAAGATTCAAAGAGAGTGAGATGCCAGCTACTTTCATTCAGTCAGTAGCTTCAAACATTTCTGGTATATGAAAAACATGTTTTTCAATGGCAAAAATCAATGAATATTGTAAATGCACAAACAGTAATATCTCCACATTGCACGGTGCAATTCTGAAATTTTTAGCTTTTTCCTGTTAATCCTAGCATGATAAAGAAGATTCAAAGAGAGTGAGATGCCAGCTCCTTTCATTCAGTCAGTAGCTTCAAACATTTCTGGTATATGAAAAACATGTTTTTCAATGGCAAAAATCAATGAATATTGTAAATGCACAAACAGTAATATCTCCACATTGCACGGTGCAATTCTGAAATTTTTAGCTTTTTCCTGTTAATCCTAGCATGATAAAGAAGATTCAAAGAGTGTGAGATGCCAGCTCCTTTCATTCAGTCAGTAGCTTCAAACATTTCTGGTATATGAAAAACATGTTTTTCAATGGCAAAAATCAATGAATATTGTAAATGCACAAACAGTAATATCTCCACATTGCAAGGTGCAATTCTGAAATTTTTTGCTTTTTCCTGTTAATCCTAGCATGATAAAGAAGATTCAAAGAGAGTGAGATGCCAGCTCCTTTCATTCAGTCAGTAGCTTCAAACATTTCTGGTATATGAAAAACATGTTTTTCAATGGCAAAAATCAATGAATATTGTAAATGCACAAACAGTAATATCTCCACTCTGCAAGGTGCAATTCTGAAATTTTTTGCTTTTTCCTGCTAATCCTAGCATGATAAAGAAGATTCAAAGAGAGTGAGATGCCAGCTCCTTTCATTCAGTCAGTAGCTTCAAACATTTCTGGTATATGAAAAACATGTTTTTCAATGGCAAAAATCAATGAATATTGTAAATGCACAAACAGTAATATCTCCACATTGCAAGGTGCAATTCTGAAATTTTTTGCTTTTTCCTGCTAATCCTAGCATGATAAAGAAGATTCAAAGAGAGTGAGATGCCAGCTCCTTTCATTCAGTCAGTAGCTTCAAACATTTCTGGTATATGAAAAACATGTTTTTCAATGGCAAAAATCAATGAATATTGTAAATGCACAAACAGTAATATCTCCACATTGCACGGTGCAATTCTGAAATTTTTAGCTTTTTCCTGTTAATCCTAGCATGATAAAGAAGATTCAAAGAGAGTGAGATGCCAGCTCCTTTCATTCAGTCAGTAGCTTCAAACATTTCTGGTATATGAAAAACATGTTTTTCAATGGCAAAAATCAATGAATATTTTAAATGCACAAACAGTAATATCTCCACATTGCAAGGTGCAATTCTGAAATTTTTTGCTTTTTCCTGCTAATCCTAGCATGATAAAGAAGATTCAAAGAGAGTGAGATGCCAGCTCCTTTCATTCAGTCAGTAGCTTCAAACATTTCTGGTATATGAAAAACATGTTTTTCAATGGCAAAAATCAATGAATATTGTAAATGCACAAACAGTAATATCTCCACATTGCACGGTGCAATTCTGAAATTTTTAGCTTTTTCCTGTTAATCCTAGCATGATAGAAGATTCAAAGAGAGTGAGATGCCAGCTCCTTTCATTCAGTCAGTAGCTTCAAACATTTCTGGTATATGAAAAACATGTTTTTCAATGGCAAAAATCAATGAATATTGTAAATGCACAAACAGTAATATCTCCACATTGCAAGGTGCAATTCTGAAATTTTTTGCTTTTTCCTGCTAATCCTAGCATGATAAAGAAGATTCAAAGAGAGTGAGATGCCAGCTCCTTTCATTCAGTCAGTAGCTTCAAACATTTCTGGTATATGAAAAACATGTTTTTCATTGGCAAAAATCAATGAATATTGTAAATGCACAAACAGTAATATCTCCACATTGCAAGGTGCAATTCTGAAATTTTTTGCTTTTTCCTGCTAATCCTAGCATGATAAAGAAGATTCAAAGAGAGTGAGATGCCAGCTCCTTTCATTCAGTCAGTAGCTTCAAACATTTCTGGACGTTTTTCAATGGCAAAAATCAATGAATATTGTAAATGCACAAACAGTAATATCTCCACATTGCAAGGTGCAATTCTGAAATTTTTTGCTTTTTCCTGTTAATCCTAGCATGATAAAGAAGATTCAAAGAGAGTGAGATGCCAGCTCCTTTCATTCAGTCAGTAGCTTCAAACATTTCTGGTATATGAAAAACATGTTTTTCAATGGCAAAAATCAATGAATATTGTAAATGCACAAACAGTAATATCTCCACATTGCAAGGTGCAATTCTGAAATTTTTTGCTTTTTCCTGTTAATCCTAGCATGATAAAGAAGATTCAAAGAGAGTGAGATGCCAGCTCCTTTCATTCAGTCAGTAGCTTCAAACATTTCTGGCATATGAAAAACATGTTTTTCAATGGCAAAAATCAATGAATATTGTAAATGCACAAACAGTAATATCTCCACATTGCAAGGTGCAATTCTGAAATATTTTGCTTTTTCCTGCTAATCCTAGCATGATAAAGAAGATTCAAAGAGAGTGAGATGCCAGCTCCTTTCATTCAGTCAGTAGCTTCAAACATTTCTGGTATATGAAAAACATGTTTTTCAATGGCAAAAATCAATGAATATTGTAAATGCACAAACAGTAATATCTCCACATTGCAAGGTGCAATTCTGAAATTTTTTGCTTTTTCCTGTTAATCCTAGCATGATAAAGAAGATTCAAAGAGAGTGAGATGCCAGCTCCTTTCATTCAGTCAGTAGCTTCAAACATTTCTGGTATATGAAAAACATGTTTTTCAATGGCAAAAATCAATGAATATTGTAAATGCACAAACAGTAATATCTCCACATTGCAAGGTGCAATTCTGAAATTTTTTGCTTTTTCCTGCTAATCCTAGCATGATAAAGAAGATTCAAAGAGAGTGAGATGCCAGCTCCTTTCATTCAGTCAGTAGCTTCAAACATTTCTGGTATATGAAAAACATGTTTTTCAATGGCAAAAATCAATGAATATTGTAAATGCACAAACAGTAATATCTCCACATTGCACGGTGCAATTCTGAAATTTTTAGCTTTTTCCTGTTAATCCTAGCATGATAAAGAAGATTCAAAGAGAGTGAGATGCCAGCTCCTTTCATTCAGTCAGTAGCTTCAAACATTTCTGGTATATGAAAAACATGTTTTTCAATGGCAAAAATCAATGAATATTGTAAATGCACAAACAGTAATATCTCCACATTGCAAGGTGCAATTCTGAAATTTTTTGCTTTTTCCTGCTAATCCTAGCATGATAAAGAAGATTCAAAGAGAGTGAGATGCCAGCTCCTTTCATTCAGTCAGTAGCTTCAAACATTTCTGGTATATGAAAAACATGTTTTTCAATGGCAAAAATCAATGAATATTGTAAATGCACAAACAGTAATATCTCCACATTGCAAGGTGCAATTCTGAAATTTTTTGCTTTTTCCTGCTAATCCTAGCATGATAAAGAAGATTCAAAGAGAGTGAGATGCCAGCTCCTTTCATTCAGTCAGTAGCTTCAAACATTTCTGGTATATGAAAAACATGTTTTTCAATGGCAAAAATCAATGAATATTGTAAATGCACAAACAGTAATATCTCCACATTGCACGGTGCAATTCTGAAATTTTTAGCTTTTTCCTGTTAATCCTAGCATGATAAAGAAGATTCAAAGAGAGTGAGATGCCAGCTCCTTTCATTCAGTCAGTAGCTTCAAACATTTCTGGTATATGAAAAACATGTTTTTCAATGGCAAAAATCAATGAATATTTTAAATGCACAAACAGTAATATCTCCACATTGCAAGGTGCAATTCTGAAATTTTTTGCTTTTTCCTGCTAATCCTAGCATGATAAAGAAGATTCAAAGAGAGTGAGATGCCAGCTCCTTTCATTCAGTCAGTAGCTTCAAACATTTCTGGTATATGAAAAACATGTTTTTCAATGGCAAAAATCAATGAATATTGTAAATGCACAAACAGTAATATCTCCACATTGCACGGTGCAATTCTGAAATTTTTAGCTTTTTCCTGTTAATCCTAGCATGATAGAAGATTCAAAGAGAGTGAGATGCCAGCTCCTTTCATTCAGTCAGTAGCTTCAAACATTTCTGGTATATGAAAAACATGTTTTTCAATGGCAAAAATCAATGAATATTGTAAATGCACAAACAGTAATATCTCCACATTGCAAGGTGCAATTCTGAAATTTTTTGCTTTTTCCTGCTAATCCTAGCATGATAAAGAAGATTCAAAGAGAGTGAGATGCCAGCTCCTTTCATTCAGTCAGTAGCTTCAAACATTTCTGGTATATGAAAAACATGTTTTTCATTGGCAAAAATCAATGAATATTGTAAATGCACAAACAGTAATATCTCCACATTGCAAGGTGCAATTCTGAAATTTTTTGCTTTTTCCTGCTAATCCTAGCATGATAAAGAAGATTCAAAGAGAGTGAGATGCCAGCTCCTTTCATTCAGTCAGTAGCTTCAAACATTTCTGGACGTTTTTCAATGGCAAAAATCAATGAATATTGTAAATGCACAAACAGTAATATCTCCACATTGCAAGGTGCAATTCTGAAATTTTTTGCTTTTTCCTGTTAATCCTAGCATGATAAAGAAGATTCAAAGAGAGTGAGATGCCAGCTCCTTTCATTCAGTCAGTAGCTTCAAACATTTCTGGTATATGAAAAACATGTTTTTCAATGGCAAAAATCAATGAATATTGTAAATGCACAAACAGTAATATCTCCACATTGCAAGGTGCAATTCTGAAATTTTTTGCTTTTTCCTGTTAATCCTAGCATGATAAAGAAGATTCAAAGAGAGTGAGATGCCAGCTCCTTTCATTCAGTCAGTAGCTTCAAACATTTCTGGCATATGAAAAACATGTTTTTCAATGGCAAAAATCAATGAATATTGTAAATGCACAAACAGTAATATCTCCACATTGCAAGGTGCAATTCTGAAATATTTTGCTTTTTCCTGCTAATCCTAGCATGATAAAGAAGATTCAAAGAGAGTGAGATGCCAGCTCCTTTCATTCAGTCAGTAGCTTCAAACATTTCTGGTATATGAAAAACATGTTTTTCAATGGCAAAAATCAATGAATATTGTAAATGCACAAACAGTAATATCTCCACATTGCAAGGTGCAATTCTGAAATTTTTTGCTTTTTCCTGTTAATCCTAGCATGATAAAGAAGATTCAAAGAGAGTGAGATGCCAGCTCCTTTCATTCAGTCAGTAGCTTCAAACATTTCTGGTATATGAAAAACATGTTTTTCAATGGCAAAAATCAATGAATATTGTAAATGCACAAACAGTAATATCTCCACATTGCAAGGTGCAATTCTGAAATTTTTTGCTTTTTCCTGCTAATCCTAGCATGATAAAGAAGATTCAAAGAGAGTGAGATGCCAGCTCCTTTCATTCAGTCAGTAGCTTCAAACATTTCTGGTATATGAAAAACATGTTTTTCAATGGCAAAAATCAATGAATATTGTAAATGCACAAACAGTAATATCTCCACATTGCACGGTGCAATTCTGAAATTTTTAGCTTTTTCCTGTTAATCCTAGCATGATAAAGAAGATTCAAAGAGAGTGAGATGCCAGCTCCTTTCATTCAGTCAGTAGCTTCAAACATTTCTGGTATATGAAAAACATGTTTTTCAATGGCAAAAATCAATGAATATTGTAAATGCACAAACAGTAATATCTCCACATTGCAAGGTGCAATTCTGAAATTTTTTGCTTTTTCCTGCTAATCCTAGCATGATAAAGAAGATTCAAAGAGAGTGAGATGCCAGCTCCTTTCATTCAGTCAGTAGCTTCAAACATTTCTGGTATATGAAAAACATGTTTTTCAATGGCAAAAATCAATGAATATTGTAAATGCACAAACAGTAATATCTCCACATTGCACGGTGCAATTCTGAAATTTTTAGCTTTTTCCTGTTAATCCTAGCATGATAGAAGATTCAAAGAGAGTGAGATGCCAGCTCCTTTCATTCAGTCAGTAGCTTCAAACATTTCTGGTATATGAAAAACATGTTTTTCAATGGCAAAAATCAATGAATATTGTAAATGCACAAACAGTAATATCTCCACATTGCAAGGTGCAATTCTGAAATTTTTTGCTTTTTCCTGCTAATCCTAGCATGATAAAGAAGATTCAAAGAGAGTGAGATGCCAGCTCCTTTCATTCAGTCAGTAGCTTCAAACATTTCTGGACGTTTTTCAATGGCAAAAATCAATGAATATTGTAAATGCACAAACAGTAATATCTCCACATTGCAAGGTGCAATTCTGAAATTTTTTGCTTTTTCCTGTTAATCCTAGCATGATAAAGAAGATTCAAAGAGAGTGAGATGCCAGCTCCTTTCATTCAGTCAGTAGCTTCAAACATTTCTGGTATATGAAAAACATGTTTTTCAATGGCAAAAATCAATGAATATTGTAAATGCACAAACAGTAATATCTCCACATTGCAAGGTGCAATTCTGAAATTTTTTGCTTTTTCCTGTTAATCCTAGCATGATAAAGAAGATTCAAAGAGAGTGAGATGCCAGCTCCTTTCATTCAGTCAGTAGCTTCAAACATTTCTGGTATATGAAAAACATGTTTTTCAATGGCAAAAATCAATGAATATTGTAAATGCACAAACAGTAATATCTCCACATTGCAAGGTGCAATTCTGAAATATTTTGCTTTTTCCTGCTAATCCTAGCATGATAAAGAAGATTCAAAGAGAGTGAGATGCCAGCTCCTTTCATTCAGTCAGTAGCTTCAAACATTTCTGGTATATGAAAAACATGTTTTTCAATGGCAAAAATCAATGAATATTGTAAATGCACAAACAGTAATATCTCCACATTGCAAGGTGCAATTCTGAAATTTTTTGCTTTTTCCTGTTAATCCTAGCATGATAAAGAAGATTCAAAGAGAGTGAGATGCCAGCTCCTTTCATTCAGTCAGTAGCTTCAAACATTTCTGGTATATGAAAAACATGTTTTTCAATGGCAAAAATCAATGAATATTGTAAATGCACAAACAGTAATATCTCCACATTGCAAGGTGCAATTCTGAAATTTTTTGCTTTTTCCTGCTAATCCTAGCATGATAAAGAAGATTCAAAGAGAGTGAGATGCCAGCTCCTTTCATTCAGTCAGTAGCTTCAAACATTTCTGGTATATGAAAAACATGTTTTTCAATGGCAAAAATCAATGAATATTGTAAATGCACAAACAGTAATATCTCCACATTGCACGGTGCAATTCTGAAATTTTTTGCTTTTTCCTGTTAATCCTAGCATGATAAAGAAGATTCAAAGAGAGTGAGATGCCAGCTCCTTTCATTCAGTCAGTAGCTTCAAACATTTCTGGTATATGAAAAACATGTTTTTCAAAGGCAAAAATCAATGAATATTGTAAATGCACAAACAGTAATATCTCCACATTGCAAGGTGCAATTCTGAAATATTTTGCTTTTTCCTGCTAATCCTAGCATGATAAAGAAGATTCAAAGAGAGTGAGATGCCAGCTCCTTTCATTCAGTCAGTAGCTTCAAACATTTCTGGTATATGAAAAACATGTTTTTCAATGGCAAAAATCAATGAATATTGTAAATGCACAAACAGTAATATCTCCACATTGCAAGGTGCAATTCTGAAATTTTTTGCTTTTTCCTGTTAATCCTAGCATGATAAAGAAGATTCAAAGAGAGTGAGATGCCAGCTCCTTTCATTCAGTCAGTAGCTTCAAACATTTCTGGTATATGAAAAACATGTTTTTCAATGGCAAAAATCAATGAATATTGTAAATGCACAAACAGTAATATCTCCACATTGCAAGGTGCAATTCTGAAATTTTTTGCTTTTTCCTGCTAATCCTAGCATGATAAAGAAGATTCAAAGAGAGTGAGAAGCCAGCTCCTTTCATTCAGTCAGTAGCTTCAAACATTTCTGGTATATGAAAAACATGTTTTTCAATGGCAAAAATCAATGAATATTGTAAATGCACAAACAGTAATATCTCCACATTGCACGGTGCAATTCTGAAATTTTTAGCTTTTTCCTGTTAATCCTAGCATGATAAAGAAGATTCAAAGAGAGTGAGATGCCAGCTCCTTTCATTCAGTCAGTAGCTTCAAACATTTCTGGTATATGAAAAACATGTTTTTCAATGGCAAAAATCAATGAATATTGTAAATGCACAAACAGTAATATCTCCACATTGCAAGGTGCAATTCTGAAATTTTTTGCTTTTTCCTGCTAATCCTAGCATGATAAAGAAGATTCAAAGAGAGTGAGATGCCAGCTCCTTTCATTCAGTCAGTAGCTTCAAACATTTCTGGTATATGAAAAACGTTTTTCAATGGCAAAAATCAATGAATATTGTAAATGCACAAACAGTAATATCTCCACATTGCACGGTGCAATTCTGAAATTTTTAGCTTTTTCCTGTTAATCCTAGCATGATAAAGAAGATTCAAAGAGAGTGAGATGCCAGCTCCTTTCATTCAGTCAGTAGCTTCAAACATTTCTGGTATATGAAAAACATGTTTTTCAATGGCAAAAATCAATGAATATTGTAAATGCACAAACAGTAATATCTCCACATTGCAAGGTGCAATTCTAAAATTTTTTGCTTTTTCCTGCTAATCCTAGCATGATAAAGAAGATTCAAAGAGAGTGAGATGCCAGCTCCTTTCATTCAGTCAGTAGCTTCAAACATTTCTGGTATATGAAAAACGTTTTTCAATGGCAAAAATCAATGAATATTGTAAATGCACAAACAGTAATATCTCCACATTGCACGGTGCAATTCTGAAATTTTTAGCTTTTTCCTGTTAATCCTAGCATGATAAAGAAGATTCAAAGAGAGTGAGATGCCAGCTCCTTTCATTCAGTCAGTAGCTTCAAACATTTCTGGTATATGAAAAACATGTTTTTCAATGGCAAAAATCAATGAATATTGTAAATGCACAAACAGTAATATCTCCACATTGCAAGGTGCAATTCTGAAATTTTTTGCTTTTTCCTGTTAATCCTAGCATGATAAAGAAGATTCAAAGAGAGTGAGATGCCAGCTCCTTTCATTCAGTCAGTAGCTTCAAACATTTCTGGTATATGAAAAACAGTTTTTCAATGGCAAAAATCAATGAATATTGTAAATGCACAAACAGTAATATCTCCACATTGCAAGGTGCAATTCTGAAATTTTTTGCTTTTTCCTGCTAATCCTAGCATGATAAAGAAGATTCAAAGAGAGTGAGATGCCAGCTCCTTTCATTCAGTCAGTAGCTTCAAACATTTCTGGTATATGAAAAACATGTTTTTCAATGGCAAAAATCAATGAATATTGTAAATGCACAAACAGTAATATCTCCACATTGCACGGTGCAATTCTGAAATTTTAGCTTTTTCCTGTTAATCCTAGCATGATAAAGAAGATTCAAAGAGAGTGAGATGCCAGCTCCTTTCATTCAGTCAGTAGCTTCAAACATTTCTGGTATATGAAAAACATGTTTTTCAATGGCAAAAATCAATGAATATTGTAAATGCACAAACAGTAATATCTCCACATTGCAAGGTGCAATTCTGAAATTTTTTGCTTTTTCCTGCTAATCCTAGCATGATAAAGAAGATTCAAAGAGAGTGAGATGCCAGCTCCTTTCATTCAGTCAGTAGCTTCAAACATTTCTGGTATATGAAAAACATGTTTTTCAATGGCAAAAATCAATGAATATTGTAAATGCACAAACAGTAATATCTCCACATTGCAAGGTGCAATTCTGAAATTTTTTGCTTTTTCCTGCTAATCCTAGCATGATAAAGAAGATTCAGAGAGTGAGATGCCAGCTCCTTTCAGTCAGTAGCTTCAAACATTTCTGGTATATGAAAAAACATGTTTTTCAATGGCAAAAATCAATGAATATTGTAAATGCACAAACAGTAATATCTCCACATTGCACGGTGCAATTCTGAAATTTTTAGCTTTTCCTGTTAATCCTAGCATGATAAAGAAGATTCAAAGAGAGTGAGATGCCAGCTCCTTTCATTCAGTCAGTAGCTTCAAACATTTCTGGTATATGAAAAACATGTTTTTCAATGGCAAAAATCAATGAATATTGTAAATGCACAAACAGTAATATCTCCACATTGCAAGGTGCAATTCTGAAATTTTTGCTTTTTCCTGTTAATCCTAGCATGATAAAGAAGATTCAAAGAGAGTGAGATGCCAGCTCCTTTCATTCAGTCAGTAGCTTCAAACATTTCTGGTATATGAAAAACATGTTTTTCAATGGCAAAAATCAATGAATATTGTAAATGCACAAACAGTAATATCTCCACATTGCAAGGTGCAATTCTGAAATTTTTTGCTTTTTCCTGCTAATCCTAGCATGATAAAGAAGATTCAAAGAGAGTGAGATGCCAGCTCCTTTCATTCAGTCAGTAGCTTCAAACATTTCTGGTATATGAAAAACATGTTTTTCAATGGCAAAAATCAATGAATATTGTAAATGCACAAACAGTAATATCTCCACATTGCAAGGTGCAATTCTGAAATTTTTTGCTTTTTCCTGCTAATCCTAGCATGATAAAGAAGATTCAAAGAGAGTGAGATGCCAGCTCCTTTCATTCAGTCAGTAGCTTCAAACATTTCTGGTATATGAAAAACATGTTTTTCAATGGCAAAAATCAATGAATATTGTAAATGCACAAACAGTAATATCTCCACATTGCACGGTGCAATTCTGAAATTTTTAGCTTTTTCCTGTTAATCCTAGCATGATAAAGAAGATTCAAAGAGAGTGAGATGCCAGCTCCTTTCATTCAGTCAGTAGCTTCAAACATTTCTGGTATATGAAAAACATGTTTTTCAATGGCAAAAATCAATGAATATTGTAAATGCACAAACAGTAATATCTCCACATTGCAAGGTGCAATTCTGAAATTTTTTGCTTTTTCCTGCTAATCCTAGCATGATAAAGAAGATTCAAAGAGAGTGAGATGCCAGCTCCTTTCATTCAGTCAGTAGCTTCAAACATTTCTGGTATATGAAAAACATGTTTTTCAATGGCAAAAATCAATGAATATTGTAAATGCACAAACAGTAATATCTCCACATTGCACGGTGCAATTCTGAAAATTTTTAGCTTTTTCCTGTTAATCCTAGCATGATAGAAGATTCAAAAGAGAGTGAGATGCCAGCTCCTTTCATTCAGTCAGTAGCTTCAAACATTTCTGGTATAT